>NC_057804.1:105381702-105660305 GCF_018294505.1 Triticum aestivum
GGGGGCTTAGCTGCAGCCTATTGCTCGCCTAAGTTTGAAAAATCCTACCGGGTGGTGAGCAGCCCTCCCACTCGGGGGCTTAGCTGCAGCCCAGTGCTCGCCTAAGTTTGAAAAATCCTACCGAGTGGTGAGCAGCCCTCCCACTCGGGGGCTTAGCTGCAGCCCAGTGCTCGCCTAAGTTTGAAAAATCCTACCGAGTGGTGAGAAGTCCTCCCACTCAGGGGCTTAGCTGCAGTCCAGCACTCTCCTAAGTTTGAAAGTCCTACCGAGTGGTTAGCGGGGCTGCAGGTCGACCACACGCCCCCCCGGGGGCTGCACCGTCAAGAAGAAGGACGAGATTGTATGCACCCAATGATTGGCCCCTTGCTGATGACATGAACGTCAAGACCATTGTTGAGTACCTCGCTGATGAGCTGATCAATGCTACCAAAGGCTCATCTAACGGGTCGACTGCTGATCCTTCTTCAGCACCTGCATCAAACGATGAGAAACCGATCCAAGTGGAGAATAGATTTCACTCGAAGATAAACCCAACATATTAAAAGATAAATCCAGAGGTTCCTAACCGCAGATTAAAAGTACTCGGGCACCAGGCCCGAAGGAGTTTTAATGGTTACAAAATCACTCGGCATTCCGAGGCAAATAAAGGTGAAGCATAATGTTTTTATCAATCACTCGACGGGAGAAGGACTGGACGGATCGCAGAAGCTGTCGAGGTCGATGCTGTCGGCAATGCGAGTGGCTGCCTCGAGGAAGGTGTCCATGAAGTCCTGGAAAGAGTGCTTCTTAGTATTCGCTACTTTGAGAGCTGCCAGCTTGTCTTCCTTAGCCTCCTTGCAATGCACTCGGACCAACGACAAGGCGACATCGGCACCACAGCGAGCGGAAGATTTCTTCCACTCTTGCACTCAGCCTGGAATCTGATTAAGTCGAGTCATTAAGGACTCGAGGTCTTGAGACAGCTCCGCCTGAGGCCAGATTTCAGCATCCACTTGGGTCATCGCCGCCTTCAGTCGAGCCAGATAAGCAACTGTACCATCCAAGCGCGACTACAATCGTAGCAGATTCATTGCAACGTCATCTTTCACAAGACAATTGATGGGGTCGAGACCCATCTTGACCCACCCAGTTTCAGCTTCAAAGTCCTGACACAGTTCTGTCCCATTGCAAAAAACGATGAGTCGACAGCACGACAACAATGTTTAGTCAACGACAAATTAACTATAGTCGAATGATCATACCTTCAAGCTTCAGAACAAGTTTCGCGGAGAGTTGCTCCAGATAGGACTCTAGCTTGTCTGTCTTGGTCCTGAGGCCGCCGACTTCAGTGGTCAGATTCTCCTTGTCCTTCCTTAGCTGCTCGACTTCTCGATTAGCGTCCGAGATGGCAGTCTTCAGCTTCGCGTTCTCCTCCTCCAATTTGCTGAATGAAGCCAGCTTATGGTCTGCAAGCTTCGTGTTCTCACGTGCTTCCTTCTGAGCAGCTGCCAGATCCAGATCCTTCTGCTCCAAAGCCTCCTTCATACTCTCTAAAGAAACAACACTCTTCAGACGAGACTGAAGTTGGCAATTTTCACTACGCACATCTGCTTGTGTGAAATCACTCGGTTCAAAGAGACTGAAAGAAAAACCAGCGCGAAGTGTGAACTACAAAGCAGACAAAACGTTCGAATGTTTACCTCCCATGATGGCCGTTTCTTCTTGAGAAGTCTTGAGATTCTTCTTCGCTAGTTCAAGGTCAAGTTCAACGCTGATATGCTTCTTCTTTAATTTGGTGAGCCGAGCTCCAAGATCACAAGACCTCTGCAGCTAGAAAGACAGACATGTCAGTCGACAGAAATAAGCGACAGTGACAGAGAAGAATTACTCTAAGACTACTGCCGAATCAAATATTCAACAGTAGTCTCGGGGACTACACCCAGTGGGTGCACTTAGCGTGCCCCCACTGGATCAGATCAATTCTCAGTAAGGCCTACTCAGCGTGAGGTTAAAAAAATTAGACCTCAGTCGATTGCCAGTAGTCGACCATGGTCTCGGGGACTACACCCAGTGGGTGCACTCGGCGTGCCCCCACTGGTTCGAACAGTTTATTGGGACTCAGCTCAAGGCGAGCGGAGTTGAAGATTTCCTAAATTATAGACAAAGGAACACCCCAGTGGGTGATCAGATATAAAGGCAACACTCAAAAGTTCAGTCGAAATTTTGCTGACCTGAACATTGGTCTGAAGAGCAGTGCTGGTGTTGTAAGCTACCTGACTAGCCTCATGCATCACTTTCACCTGCTCCATGACAAGGTTCACCTGGCGAAGAGCTTCCCTAGCAGCAATCGGTGAATCATCCGGAGTCTGATATGTAGCAAAAAGTGATGGCTGCAGAGCAGCCGAAGTAGTCGCTGGGTCAGAGGCATGGGGTTGCCCTGGAGCAGCAGGAGTTGGTGCAGTCGAGTCCGCCGGACGATCAGTCGTCAGCGGGCTGGCAAATGTGACGCTGGTCCAAACAGGCTCTCCGGAACGATCGACCACCGCCTCGAGCGCCGGCGTCGACTGAGGAACCTGAACTTCAAGCCTCCTCCTGCCAGAGCTCCCGCTCCTCCTCTTCCTCTCCTGTAGAGGCGCCTCTTCTTCATCATTAGGAAGCACAACAACTTCTTGCAGAACTACAGAAAGAGAGAAATGTCAGAAATTCTGCCGATTGATGATCTACTCAACTTAACGAAGCTTGGTCGATCGGACTTACCGACTCGTGAGGTGGCCTCTTCGTCTCCTGGCGCCTTGTCAATGTCCATGTCAGTGGCAGCAGAGGTGGGACTCGAAAGACACATGAATTGGTCGGTCAGAGCAAGAAAATCTTCAGTCGGCCTACGAAAACGCAAGCGAGATACTCACCCCGAAGCAACAGGGACGTCCATCTTAACCCGTGGCAGTGTCTTCCGAGCCTTGGGAGGAGCAACTTTGGGCTGCTTGGCCACCTTCTCCGTCGGCTCCGGGGTCGGCGTCCGAGTGCGCTTCTGAGTACTGGCACTCGGGACCACGCTTTTCTCGCGCCCGCCAGACGGATCATGCTGCTGTTTGGATCGACGTTCAGAGCACGGCGGTGAGTCGACTTCTTCCTCCTTGTCCGACTCCTCGCTCTCCTCCTCCTCTTCTCCCGGAGACTCCCACTCACCGCTCTCCTCCGCACTGTCCTCCCTCTCCTGGCCCTGCTCCAAAGCTTGTTCATCGTTGGGCATCGAATGCATCTCAGTGAATACCTGCAGAACAAATCGGTCGAGTAAGAGTCAGTCAACATCAAGTACAGTCGGAACATGAGCGGGAAGCAGTCGGAACAAAAAGTATACCTTGTCGGGCGGGTTTCCGTTGCTGAAGGGGACGACTCGCCTGGATCCTCTGGGGTTGTCCTGGTTGCCTGTGATGCTCCTCAGCCACAAAGCTACGGTTTCAGGCGGCACTTCTTCTGGATGGACCCGAGCGGTGTCGTCCGGGCTAGAATACAGCCACATCGGGTGATCGCGGGCCTGGAGAGGCTGGATGCGTCGACTGAGGAACACTTCCAGCAAGTCCAGGCCGGTAACGCCATCATTGATGAGCTGGACCACTCTATCCACCAACATCCTCGTCTCCATGGTCTCAGCAGCGGTTACTTTCAATGGGTGAGGGAGTCCTGGATAAGGGGGTATTCGGACAGCCGGACTATATTCATCGTCCGGACTATAGAAGCGCCAAGATACAAGACTCAAGACTTCGGCTCGTGTCCGGATGGGACTCTCCTTTGCGTGGAAGACAAGCTTGGCAATCCGGATATTATGTTTCCTTCCTTGTAACCGACTCCATGTAAACCCTAGCTCTCCGGTGTCTATATAAACCGGAGGATGGTCCTTAGAAGGCCGATCACATTTACAATCATACCATCATAGGCTAGCTCTTAGGGTTTAGCCTCTATGATCTCGTGGTAGATCTACTCTTGTATTCCACATATCTTCAATATTAATCAAGCAGGAAGTAGGGTTTTACCTCCATCGAGAGGGCCCGAACCTGGGTAAACATTGTGTCCCTTGCTTCCTGTTACCATCAGCCTAAGACGCACAGATTGGGACCCCCTACCCGAAATACGCCGGTTTTGACACCGACATTGGTGCTTTCATTGAGAGTTCCTCTGTGTTGTCGCTTTGAGGCTTGATGGCGTCCTCAATCTGAAGGAAATATGCCCTAGAGGCAATAATAAAGTTATTATTTATTTCCTCATATCATGATAAATGTTTATTATTCATGCTAGAATTGTATTAACCGGAAACATGATACATGTGTGAATACATAGACAAACATATAGTCACTACTATGCCTCTACTTGACTAGCTCATTAATCAAAGATGGTTATGTTTCCTAACCATAGACATGTGTTGTCATTTTCTTAATGGGATCACATCATTAGGAGAATGATGTGATTGACATGACCCATTCCGTTAGCATAGCACTTGATCGTTTAGTATATTGCTATTGCTTTCTTCATGACTTATACATGTTCCTGTAACTATGAGATTATGCAACTCCCGTTTACCGGAGGAACACTTTGGGTGCTACCAAACGTCACAACGTAACTGGGTGATTATAAAGGAGTACTACAGGTGTCTCCAAAGGTACATGTTGGGTTGGCGTATTTCGAGATTAGGTTTTGTCACTCCGATTGTCGAAGAGGTATCTCTGGGCCCTCTCGGTAATGCACATCACTATAAGCCTTGCAAGCAATGTAGCTGATGAGTTAGTTACGGAATGATGCATTACGTAACGAGTAAAGAGACTTGCCAGTAACGAGATTGAACTAGGTATTGGATACCGACGATCGAATCTCGGGCAAGTAACATACCGATGACAAAGGGAACAACGTATGTTGTTATGCGGTTTGACCGATAAAGATCTTCGCGGAATATGTAGGAGCCAATATGAGCATCCAGGTTCCGCTATTGGTTATTGACCGAGAATAGTTCTAGGTCATGTCTACATAGTTCTCGAACCCGTAGGGTCCGCACGCTTAACGTTACGATGACAGTTTTATTACGAGTTTATAAGTTTTGATGTACCGAAGGTTGTTCGGAGTCCCGGATGTGATCACGGACATGACGAGGAGTCTCAAAATGGTCGAGACATAAAGATTGATATATTGGAAGCCTATATTTGGATATCGGAATGGTTCCGGGTGAAATCGGGATTTTACCGAAACACCGGGGGTTACCGGAACCCTCCCGGGGGTTAATGGGCCTTAGTGGGCCATGAGGGAGAAGAGGAGGGCCGGCCAGGGCAGGCCACGCGCCCCCTCCCCCCTAGTCCGAATAGGACAAGGAAGGGGGGGGCGCCGCCCCCCTTTCCTCTTTCCCCTCCCCCTTTCCTTCTCCACCAAGGCAAGAGGGGGGAGTCCTACTCCCGATGGGAGTAGGACTCCTCCAGGCGCAACCCTAGGGGGCCGGCTGCACCTCCCCCCTCCCTCCTTTATATACGGGGGCAGGGGAGCACCCTAGGACACACAAGTTGATCTACGTGATTGTTCCTTTAGCCGTGTGCGGTGCCCCCCTCCACCATATTCCACCTCGGTCATATTGTCGCGGAGTTTAGGCGAAGCCCTGTGCCGGTAGAACATCATCATCGTCACCATGCCGTCGTGCTGATGGAACTCATCCCCGACACTTTGCTGGATCGGAGTCCGGAGATCGTCATCGAGCTGAACGTGTGCTGAACTCGGAGGTGCCGTACGTTCGGTACTTGGATCGGTCGGATCGTGAAGACGTACGACTACATCAACCGCGTTGTCATAACGCTTCCGCTTACGGTCTACGAGGGTACGTGGACATTACTCTCCCCTCTCGTTGCTATGCATCACCATGATCTTGCGTGTGCGTAGGATTTTTTTTGAAATTACTACGTTCCCTAACAGTGGCATCCGAGCCTGGTTTTATGCGTAGATGTCATATGCACGAGTAGAACAACAGTGAGTTGTGGGCGATACAAGTCATACTGCTTTCCAGCATGTCATACTTTGGCTCAGTGGTATTGTGAGATGACGCGGCCCGGACCGACATTACGCGTACGCTTATGCGAGACTGGTTTCACCGTTACGAGCACTCGTGCTTAAAGGTGACTGGCGGGTGTCTGTCTCTCTCACTTTAGCTGAACCGAGTGTGGCTACGCCTGGTCCTTGCGAAGGTTAAAACAGCATTAACTTGACGAACTATCGTTGTGGTTTTGATGCGTAGGTAAGAACGGTTCTTGCTAAGCCCGTAGCAGCCACGTAAAATTTGCAACAACAAAGTAGAGGACGTCTAACTTGTTTTTGCAGGGCATGTTGTGATGTGATATGGTCAAGACATGATGCTATATTTTATTGTATGAGATGATCATGTTTTGTAACCGAAGTTATCGGCAACTGGCAGGAGCCATATGGTTGTCACTTTATTGTATGAAATGCAAACGCCCTGTAATTGCTTTACTTTATCACTAAGCGGTAGCGATACTCATAGAAGCAATAGATGGCGTAACGACAATGATGCTACGATGGAGATCAAGGTGTCGTGCCGGTGACGATGGTGATCACGACGGTGCTTCGAAGATGGAGATCACAAGCACAAGATGATGATGGCCATATCATATCACTTATATTGATTGCATGTGATGTTTATCCTTTATGCATCTTATCTTGCTTTGATTGACGGTAGCATTTTAAGATGATCTCTCACTAAATTATCAAGAAGTGTTCTCCCTGAGTATGCACCGTTGTGAAAGTTCTTCGTGCTGAGACACCACGTGATGATCGGGTGTGATAGGCTCTACGTTCAAATACAACGGGTGCAAAACAGTTGCACACGCGGAATACTCAGGTTAAACTTGACGAGCCTAGCATATAACAGATATGGCCTCAGAACACGGAGACCGAAAGGTCGAGCGTGAATCATATAGTAGATATGATCAACATATTGATGTTCACTGTTGAAACTACTCCATCTCACGTGACGATCGGACATGGTGTAGTTGATATGGATCACGTAATCACTTAGAGGATTAGAGGGATGTCTATCTAAGTGGGAGTTCTTAAGTAATATGATTAATTGAACTTAAATTTATCATGAACTTAGTACCTGATAGTATTTTGCTTGTCTATGTTTGTTGTAGATAGATGGCTCGTGCTGTTGTTTCGTTGAATTTTAATGCGTTCCTTGAGAAAGCAAAGTTGAAAGATGATGGCAGCAATTACACGGACTGGGTCCGTAACCTGAGGATTATCCTCATTGCTGCACAGAAGAATTACGTCCTGGAAGCACCGCTGGGTGCCAGGCCTGCTGCTGATGCAACTGACGACGTTAAGAACGTCTGGCAGAGCAAAGCTGATGACTACTCGATAGTTCAGTGTGCCATGCTTTACGGCTTAGAACCGGGTCTTCAACGACGTTTTGAACGTCATGGAGCATATGAGATGTTCCAGGAGTTGAAGTTAATATTTCAAGCAAATGCCCGGATTGAGAGATATGAAGTCTCCAATAAGTTCTATAGCTGCAAGATGGAGGAGAATAGTTCTGTCAGTGAACACATACTCAAAATGTCTGGGTATAATAATCACTTGATTCAACTGGGAGTTAATCTTCCTGATGATAGTGTCATTGACAGAATTCTTCAATCACTGCCACCAAGCTACAAGAGCTTCGTGATGAACTATAATATGCAAGGGATGGACAAGACTATTCCCGAGCTCTTCGCAATGCTAAAAGCCGCGGAGGTAGAAATCAAGAAGGAGCATCAAGTGTTGATGGTTAACAAGACCACCAGTTTCAAGAAAAAGGGCAAAGGGAAGAAGAAGGGGAACTTCAAGAAGAACAGCAAACAAGTTGCTGCTCAAGAGAAGAAACCCAAGTCTGGACCTAAGCCTGAGACTGAGTGCTTCTACTGCAAGCAGACTGGACACTGGAAGCGGAACTGCCCCAAGTATTTGGCGGATAAGAAGGATGGCAAAGTGAACAAAGGTATATGTGATATACATGTTATTGATGTGTACCTTACTAATGCTCGCAGTAGTACCTGGGTATTTGATACTGGTTCTGTTGCTAATATTTGCAACTCGAAACAGGGACTACGGATTAAGCGAAGATTGGCTAAGGACGAGGTGACGATGCGCGTGGGAAATGGTTCCAAAGTCGATGTGATCGCGGTCGGCACGCTACCTCTACATCTACCATCGGGATTAGTTTTAGACCTAAATAATTGTTATTTGGTGCCAGCGTTGAGCATGAACATTATATCTGGATCTTGTTTGATGCGAGACGGTTATTCATTTAAGTCAGAGAATAATGGTTGTTCTATTTATATGAGTAATATCTTTTATGGTCATGCACCCTTGAAGAGTGGTCTATTTTTATTGAATCTCGATAGTAGTGATACACATATTCATAGTGTTGAAACCAAAAGATGCAGAGTTGATAATGATAGTGCAACTTATTTGTGGCACTGCCGTTTAGGTCATATCGGTGTAAAGCGCATGAAGAAACTCCATACTGATGGGCTTTTGGAATCACTTGATTATGAATCACTTGGTACTTGCGAACCGTGCCTCATGGGCAAGATGACTAAAACGCCGTTCTCCGGAACTATGGAGCGAGCAACTGATTTGTTGGAAATCATACATACTGATGTTTGTGGTCCAATGAATGTTGAGGCTCGCGGCGGGTATCGTTATTTTCTCACATTCACAGATGATTTGAGCAGATATGGGTATATCTACTTAATGAAACACAAGTCTGAAAACATTTGAAAAGTTCAAAGAATTTCAGAGTGAAGTGGAAAATCATCGTAACAAGAAAATAAAATTTCTACGATCTGATCGTGGAGGAGAATATTTGAGTTACGAGTTTGGTTTACATTTGAAACAATGCGGAATAGTTTCGCAACTCACGCCACCCGGAACACCACAACGAAATGGTGTGTCCGAACGTCGTAATCGTACTTTACTAGATATGGTGCGATCTATGATGTCTCTTACTGATTTACCGCTATCGTTTTGGGGTTATGCTTTAGAGACGGCCGCATTCACGTTAAATAGGGCACCATCAAAATCCGTTGAGACGACGCCTCATGAACTGTGGTTTGGCAAGAAACCAAAGTTGTCGTTTCTTAAAGTTTGGGGCTGCGATGCTTATGTGAAGAAACTTCAACCAGATAAGCTCGAACCCAAATCGGAGAAATGTGTCTTCATAGGATACCCAAAAGAGACTGTTGGGTACACCTTCTATCACAGATCTGAAGGCAAGATTTTCGTTGCAAATTCGGATCCTTTCTAGAGAAGGAGTTTCTCTCGAAAGAAGTGAGTGGGAGGAAAGTAGAACTTGATGAGGTAACTGTACCTGCTCCCTTATTGGAAAGTAGTTCATCACAAGAACCGGTTCCTGTGACAACTACACCAATCAGTGAGGAAGCTAATGATATTGATCATGAAACTTCAGATCAAGTTTCTACTGAACCTCGTAGGTCTACCAGAGTAAGATCCGCACCAGAGTGGTACGGTAATCCTATTCTGGAAGTCATGTTACTTGACCATGATGAACCTACGAACTATGAGGAAGCGATGATGAGCCCAGATTCCGCAAAATGGCTAGAGGCCATGAAATCTGAGATGGGATCCATGTATGAGAACAAAGTATGGACTTTGGTTGACTTGCCCGATGATCGGCAAGCCATTGAGAATAAATGGATTTTTAAGAAGAAGACTGACGCTGATGGTAATGTAACTGTCTATAAAGCTCGACTTGTTGCAAAAGGTTTTCGACAAGTTCAAGGGGTTGACTACGATGAGACTTTCTCACCCGTAGCGATGCTTAAGTCTGTCCGAATCATGTTAGCAATTGCTGCATTTTATGATTATGAAATTTGGCAAATGGATGTCAAAACTGCATTCTTGAATGGATTTCTGGAAGAAGAGTTGTATATGATGCAGCCAGAAGGTTTTGTTGATCCAAAAGGTGCTAACAAAGTGTGCAAGCTCCAGCGATCCATTTATGGACTGGTGCAAGCATCTCGGAGTTGGAATAAACGCTTTGATAGTGTGATCAAAGCATATGGTTTTATACAGACTTTTGGAGAAGCCTGTATTTACAAGAAAGTGAGTGGGAGCTCTGTAGCATTTCTGATATTATATGTAGATGACATATTATTAATTGGAAATGATATAGAATTTCTGGATAGCATAAAGGGATACTTGAATAAAAGTTTTTCTATGAAAGACCTCGGTGAAGCTGCTTATATATTGGGCATCAAGATTTATAGAGATAGATCAAGACGCTTAATTGGACTTTCACAAAGCACATACCTTGATAAAGTTTTGAAAAAGTTCAAAATGGATCAGGCAAAGAAAGGGTTCTTGCCCGTACTACAAGGTGTGAAGTTGAGTCAAACTCAATGCCCGACCACAGCAGAAGATAGAGAGAAAATGAAAGATGTTCCCTATGCTTCAGCCATAGGCTCTATCATGTATGCAATGCTGTGTACCAGACCTGACGTGTGCTTAGCAATAAGCTTGGCAGGAAGGTACCAAAGTAATCCAGGAGTGGATCACTGGACAGCGGTCAAGAACATCCTGAAATACCTGAAAAGGACTAAGGATATGTTTCTCGTATATGGAGGTGACAAAGAGCTAGTCGTAAATGGTTACGTCGATGCAAGCTTTGACACTGATCCGGACGATTCTAAATCGCAAACCGGATACGTGTTTTTATTAAACGGTGGAGCTGTAAGTTGGTGCAGTTCTAAACAAAGCGTCGTGGCGGGATCTACATGTGAAGCGGAGTACATAGCTGCTTCGGAAGCAGCAAATGAAGGAGTCTGGATGAAGGAGTTCATTTCCGATCTAGGTGTCATACCTAGTGCATCGGGACCAATGAAGATCTTCTGTGACAATACTGGTGCAATTGCCTTGGCAAAGGAATCCAGATTTCACAAGAGGACCAAGCACATCAAGAGACGCTTCAATTCCATCCGGGATCAAGTCCAGGTGGGAGACATAGAGATTTGCAAGATACATACGGATCTGAATGTTGCAGACCCATTGACTAAGCCTCTTCCACGAGCAAAACATGATCAGCACCAAGACTCCATGGGTGTTAGAATCATTACTGTGTAATCTAGATTATTGACTCTAGTGCAAGTGGGAGACTGAAGGAAATATGCCCTAGAGGCAATAATAAAGTTATTATTTATTTCCTCATATCATGATAAATGTTTATTATTCATGCTAGAATTGTATTAACCGGAAACATGATACATGTGTGAATACATAGACAAACATATAGTCACTAGTATGCCTCTACTTGACTAGCTCATTAATCAAAGATGGTTATGTTTCCTAACCATAGACATGTGTTGTCATTTGATTAATGGGATCACATCATTAGGAGAATGATGTGATTGACATGACCCATTCCGTTAGCCTAGCACTTGATCGTTTAGTATATTGCTATTGCTTTCTTCATGACTTATACATGTTCCTGTAACTATGAGATTATGCAACTCCCGTTTACCGGAGGAACACTTTGGGTGCTACCAAACGTCACAACGTAACTGGGTGATTATAAAGGAGTACTACAGGTGTCTCCAAAGGTACATGTTGGGTTGGCGTATTTCGAGATTAGGTTTTGTCACTCCGATTGTCGGAGAGGTATCTCTGGGCCCTCTCGGTAATGCACATCACTATAAGCCTTGCAAGCAATGTAGCTAATGAGTTAGTTACGGAATGATGCATTACGTAACGAGTAAAGAGACTTGCCAGTAACGAGATTGAACTAGGTATTGGATACCGACGATCGAATCTCGGGCAAGTAACATACCGATGACAAAGGGAACAACGTATGTTGTTATGCGGTTTGACCGATAAAGATCTTCGCAGAATATGTAGGAGCCAATATGAGCATCCAGGTTCCGCTATTGGTTATTGACCGAGAATAGTTCTAGGTCATGTCTACATAGTTCTCGAACCCGTAGGGTCCGCACGCTTAATGTTACGATGACAGTTTTATTATGAGTTTATAAGTTTTGATGTACCGAAGGTTGTTCGGAGTCCCGGATGTGATCACGGACATGACGAGGAGTCTCGAAATGGTCGAGACATAAAGATTGATATATTGGAAGCCTATATTTGGATATCGGAATGGTTCCGGGTGAAATCGGGATTTTACCGGAACACCGGGGGGTTACCGGAACCCTCCCGGGGGTTAATGGGCCTTAGTGGGCCATGAGGGATAAGAGGAGGGCCGGCTAGGGCAGGCCGCGCGCCCCCTCCCCCCTAGTCCGAATAGGACAAGGAAGGGGGGGGGGCGCCCCCCTTTCCTCTTTCCCCTCCCCCCTTTCCTTCTCCACCAAGGAAAGAGGGGGGAGTCCTACTCCCGATGGGAGTAGGACTCCTCCAGGCGCACCCCTAGGGGCCGGCCGCACCTCCCCCGTCCCTCCTTTATATACGGGGGCAGGGGGCACCCTAGGACACACAAGTTGATCTACGTGATCGTTCCTTTAGCCGTGTGCGGTGCCCCCCTCCACCATATTCCACCTCGGTATATCGTCGCGGAGTTTAGGCGAAGCCCTGCGCCGGTAGAACATCATCATTGTCACCACGCCGTCGTGCTAACGGAACTCATCCCCGACACTTTGCTGGATCGGAGTCCGGGGATCGTCATCGAGCTGAACGTGAGCTGAACTCAGAGGTGCCGTACGTTCGGTACTTGGATCGGTCGGATCATGAAGACGTACGACTACATCAACCGCGTTGTCATAACGCTTCCGCTTACGGTCTACGAGGGTACGTGGACATTATTCTCCCCTCTCGTTGCTATGCATCACCATGATCTTGTGTGTGCATAGGATTTTTTTTAAATTACTACGTTCCCTAACACAATCGTCAACAATGCAGTCCAGGGTGAGATTTTTCTCCCCGGACAGATCTTTGTGTTCGGCGGCTTCGCACTGCGGGCCAATTCGCTTGGCCAGTTGGAGCAGATCGATAGCTTCGCCCTTGGCCGCCAGGTCAGGTTTGGAAACTTGATCTGCATGGCAGACATCCGCGGAGACTTGATCTTCGGCGGATTTGAGCCTGTGCCAGGAGCGCCGGACAATCACGATGAGCACGGCCTAGACCTGCAGTCGGGCAATACTCGGGACATCATCCCCGAGGCAACCCTGGATCTACATCTAGGGCAGGTTGCGTTGCCTACGGACGAAGGGCTGGACCCCGCCCCACGGGCCGCACACTCATCGGCGGTGGAGCCGAACACAGGTCCCACCTCTGTGGAGGCCTGTTACCGTGCCCCCCAGGACTCATATTCGGCTGTTGGCCCCGGTCCGCCCGCTCTTGAGCCAGCCGAGCCAGGCTGGGCTTCGGTAATGGAGTTTACAGCTGCGGACATCTTTCAGCACTCGCCCTTTGGCAACATGCTGAACTTAGTAAGGTCTCTCTCTTTGTCAGGAGGCTCTGGGCCGAACTATGTCCGGCCCGAATGGGAAGCAGGCGATGAAGGAATTCGATGCCCACCCACCACCCACTTCATTCCCACGATCGAAGATATAACCGACGTGCATGACTTCGGCTCCGAAGACATCGACGGTATGGACGATGATACAGGAGAAGCTCCAGAATCCCCGGGGCACGGGACTGCTACCTGGTCCCACGATATATACATGGTAGATACACCCAATAAGGACGACAACGATAAACCGGAAGATAAAACACCTGGGAAAAAGCCAAAAAGGCGGTGCACACGCTGCTCAAAGTCCAGCAATGGCAAAAATAGCAACAAGAGTGCAATAAGGGCTGATATACCCGCAAACTCCGAGAGCAATAATGACCACATGGACCCAACGATGGAGCAGGACGAGCCAGGTCACGCCAAATCAAGTTCGGAGCAAATACCCGATCACAATGATCCGGAGGGACGAGCTCATGACGCCGCCCCAGAACAGGAAGACAGTCCGGATGACAATGCATTCATCATCCCGGACGAACAAGTGGAACGAGACAACCTCCACAGAAAGCTTATGGACACTGCAAGAAGTCTAAAAATGCAGAAGCAACAGATCAAAGCCGCACAGGAAAAGCTCAGCCGAAGATGGAATAAAGTGCTAGACACTGAAGAAAGATATGGCGATGACCGCCATACGAAAAGCTATCCAAAGCGCAAGCTACTCCTAGAGTTCGACGACGCGGCCGTTCCACCAAAAGAAAATCCGACCAAGAAACCAGACGTACCGCTTCACAGCCATAACAGAGCGGCTGCGGACACTGTGCACGATCCACGCGAACATCTGGACAAGAAGGCCGGTGCAGCCAGGTCCATATATGGATCTAGAAGACCCACCCTAGCGAGGGACTTTGGTCACCCAAATGCTCATACAAGCCAGATACCAGTTCGGAATCAACCCCGAACACAACAACAACAGTCGACTACATGCCACAATGCGCCCAGATACAAAGGGGCTGCTCACCCCCTGTGCTTCACCGAAGGGGTACTGGACCATGAATTCCCACAAGGCTTTAAACCTGTGAACATAGAAGCATACGACGGCACGACAGACCCAGGGGTCTGGATAGAGGATTTTATCCTGCATATTCACATGACTCGTGGGGATGACCTCCATGCCATCAAATACCTTCCCCTCAAGTTGAAGGGACCAGCTCGACACTGGTTGAAAAGCCTTCCCGAAAACTCAATTGGGAGTTGGGAGGAACTCGAAGACACTTTCAGGGCCAACTTCCAAGGGACTTATGTCCAGCCTCCGGATGCATACAATCTAAGTCACATAATCCAACAACCCGGAGAGTCCGCCCGCAAGCTTTGGAACATATTCCTCACTAAGAAGAATCAAATTGTCGACTGTCCGGACGCCGAAGCCTTAGCGGCTTTCAAACACAACATCCGTGACGAATGGCTCGCCCGACACCTTGGCCAAGAAAAGCCAAGGACAATGGCAGCATTAACAAGCCTTATGACCTGCTTTTGCGTAGGTGAGGATAGCTGGCTGGCCCGTAAAGGCACCAGCGACTCCAGCACATCCGAAATAAGGGATGGCAATGGGAAGCCATGGCATAATAAAAACAAACGCCAAAACAAGGAAGAGAGCCCGGACAACACGACGGTAAACGCCAGATTCAGGGGCTCTCGACCTGATCAGCAAAAGAAGCCATTCAAAGGCGGTAAAGATGGACCGTCCGGTCTGAACAAAGTCCTGGACAGACTATGCCAAATTCATGGCACCCCGGAGAAACCTGCGAACCACACCCATAGAGAGTGCTGGGTCTTCAAGCAGGCCGGCAAATTAAACGCCGAACACAAGGGGAGGGACACACCAAGCGAAGACGAGGATGAGCCTCACCAGCCGAACACTGGGGGACAGAAAAAATTCCCGCCAGAGGTTAAAACAGTAAACATGATCCACGTGACTCACACATCCACGAGAAGGCATGAACGCGCGCTCATAGAAGCGCACGATGTAGAGCCCGTCGTACCCACATCTCACTACTGGATGTCCCGTCCGATCTCTTTCGATCACATGGACGGCCGAACTATAATTCGGCAAGGTGGATCACAGGCCTTGGTGCTTGACCCAATAATCGACGGATACCGTCTCACCCGTGTCCTTATGGACGGCGGCAGTAGTCTCAATTTAATATACGAAGACACTGTCCGCAGAATGGGGATAGACCCATCCAGAATTAAACAAAGCAACACCACTTTTGAAGGGGTGATACCAGGCGTTGTAGCCCGTGCCAGGGGCTCCGTCGTGCTGGAAGTAATATTCGGCTCCCCAGGAAACTCCAGAAGTGAAGAGCTGCTCTTCACTATCGCACCCTTCCGAAGCAGCTATCACACATTGCTAGGAAGAACGGCCTTCGCCCGCTTCAACGCATTGCCACACTATGGCCACCTTACAATCAAGATGCCCGGTCCCCGTGGCGTCATCACCGTTAACGGAATCATAGAGCGCCCTTCACGCGCAGAGGAGTACGCGACGGCCCTGGCGGCCGGACTATAAGCGGCCCCCAGTATTAGAAAACATGATTGGTCATTACGACCACAGACACGGTTAGACGAGTCTGGTCGCCCGGATAAAATTTAAACAGGGCACCGTAGATGTAATCCCATAATGGAAACCAGGGGCTATATATACTTAATACAGCCCCACGCTCGGCTCGACCTTATTAGCAGGACAATAGCTTACACTTTTATTACTAATCGCATACTTACGTTGCAACCTCCTACAAAGTTCTTCTTTTTTTACAGACAACGTTCGCGCAATACCCTTCCAGGATACGGCACAATGGAGACAAAGGCACAGACGTGCAGCAGGGCCCCATGCAACAGGTTTCTTTTTAGATTAAGCCCCTGTGTAAACCTTTTCTACTGCCTCTTGTTGTTTAAACCATCCCATGGGTTCTATACCCATAGAGGATACTGCCATTTTTGGCATTTGGCCACGGTAGACTAAATTGCACGTACCTAGGAATAAAGGGCTTACAATACGCTCTTGTCAGCCTATCTTCTTTTATAAAAGACCGAATACCCTCGGGAGTATTCGGCGTCACGAGTTTGGCCGTATATGCATCAGCTCCGAATCATGTCTTTGGTCAAATGTTGGGTTTGCCCGGCTCCTGGGTTTGTCGCCTTATGTTCCTCTATCATCCGGCTAAGGCAGGCCAAAGGAGAACTACTGCGATTGTGCCCTGGTTATTTCGGATGAGCGCCTCAGTAGAGAAAGCCGAAAACTGACCGTCATGATACATCGAGAGACTGTTCAACCACTCGAAGACTCACCGGAATCCCTAAAGATTCCTCCGCATTAACGAAGGGCCGTTTCCCGGCCATGTACACACGCGCCCGTATTCGGATGCACGCTAAGGTACCAAGGGCTAAATAGTAGCCGCACCATTATACTCCCATGGTTAAGCGAAAGTGTTACAGCTATGTAGTTCGGTTGCCTAGTTCGACGTGCAATCACCTCCTTTATGGACCAAGACGTTGGGTCAAGTGTAATTAAGCACATTTTTTCGCGAACACCCCCGCATCACGTACGTGGGGGCTGAAGTCAACGACTGCTATCTTTCAGACTACTTATACATATAAGAAACGGCCGCACAGGGGGGACAATCATACTTTCAGGCAAAAGTATAAACATAGCCTCATAATTAAACTAAACATTGTTCTCTACAATGATTCGACCTGTCACTCGAATGACACATCCTTTGAGCACTGCGCCTCTATTAGGCGGGCACCTTCCGTGACTTGCGCCAAGTAGTGCTCGGCCGGATATTGGCCTCCCGCCGGATCATGGGTCTCTATTACAGTGGCCTCCATATCCGTCCAATAGGCTTTAATGCGGGCCAGTGCAATCCGCGCACCCTCTATGCATGCCGACCTCCTCATGGCGTCAATCCGAGACACGGCTCCAAGGAACTGCTGCACCAAACCAAAATAGCTGTCCGGCTTAGGCCCCTTCGGCCAAAGATGGTCTATTACAAACCGCATTGCCAGCCCGGACAGCCTGTGGAGCTCCGCCATAGCAGCCACCTTCTCATTCAGCGGCAGCGGGCGAGTGGGAGCATGGAACTGCGACCAGAAAAGCTTCTCCACTTCTTCATTACCTTGACCCTCGAAGAACTTGACAACGTCAACTGTACTATTCGCCAAGTCCGCATATGCGTCTGCCGGACTCAAGCACCGCGCCAGGGGAGCATACTTGGGATCCAATAACTTCATCCGCAGCAGGTTTGAGCCCCCAGCCACGATTTTGTCAGCCTGTTGGAGCTCTTCCCGCATATTGCGGATCTCGGTCCGCATCTCCTTGGCAGCATTAAGTGCCTTCTCCAGCTCGGCCGAACTAGCCTTACTCTCCTTTTCAAGGAGTGCATACTGGTCGGTGGCATTCTTTAACTTCCCAGCCATTTCGGCTATACTTTCTTCGCTTCGGTGATGAGCAGCCTGTTCGGCTCTCAATTCCTCGGCCGCCTTTAGGGCAGCCGCATTGCTAGCCCGAGCTTGTTCCATGGCTTGAGCAAGCTCCGCCCTCAGGGCCTCTACGACAGCAACACCATCTGTAGTGCAACCACATGGCATTAATACTCCGCCCCTCTTACATTTCCCTATACATCATAATAAGGGAAGCCGAGCACATACCCTGTGACTCCTCCAGCCGCTTATTCACCAGCGTGATATCGGCATCAATTGATCCGATCTGCCTCCTTAGTTCGGCAGCTTCAGCGGACTGGTCGGCTGCCGACTCCTTGTACACCTGCGCACATATACGGCGCAGCCATTAGTATATGATCCCCTGTTTGCCACCTACGGTGGGCAACCAGAGTCTCAGGGGCTACTATCTATAGGGAGCACACCTAGCACGTGCTTCATAACCAAAAAGTTGTGCATTTTTTACTACATACCTCAAAGCCTTTGAGCAGGCTTGTAAATGACTCATTCAAGCCGCTTGTAGCGGATGAAATCTTCGTGAGCACCGTGCTCATTAAGGAGCAGTGCTCCTCCGAGAGCGCGGCTCGCTCCAGGCGACCCGTCAGTGCGTCCGGCCGGACACTAAACTGCGTTGGACCCTTCTCATCGCCCCCCGTGGGAGTCAGATGACGGGGAACGTAGTAATTTCAAAATTTTCCTACGCACACACAAGATCATGGTGATGCATAGCAACAAAAGGGGAGAGTATTGTCCACGTACCCTCGTAGACCGAAAGCGGAAGCGTTATGACAACGCGGTTGATGTAGTCGTACGTCTTCACGATCCGACCTATCCAAGTACCGAACGTACGGCACCTCCGAGTTCAGCACATGTTCAGCTCGATGACGATCCCCGGACTCCGATCCAGCAGGGTGTCGGGGATAAGTTTTGTCAGCACGACGGCGTGGTGACGATGATGATGTTCTACCGGCGCAGGGCTTCGCCTAAGCATCGCAACGATATGACCGAGGTGGAATATGGTGGAGGGGGACACCGCACACGGCTAAGGAACGATCACGAAGATCAACTTGTGTGTCTAGAGGTGCCCTCCTGCCCCCGTATATAAAGGAGCAAGGGGGGAGACAGCTGGCCTAGGGAGGAGGCGCGCCAAGGGGGGGGGGGAGTCCTACTCCCACCGGGAGTAGGACTCCTCCTTCCCTTGTTGGAGTAGGAGAGAAGGAAAGAGGGGAGAGGAAGAAGGAAAAGGGGGTTGCACCCCTTGTCCAATTCGGACCAGAGGGGGGCTGCGCGCCTCCTTCCTTTTGGCCTCTCTCCTCTATTCCCGTATGGCCCAATAAGGCCCATATACTCCCCGGCGAATTTCCGTAACTCTCTCGTACTCCGAAAAATACCCGAATCACTCGGAACCTTTCCGAACTCCGAATATAGTCGTCCAATATATCGATCTTTACGTCTCGACCATTTCGAGACTCCTCGTCATGTCCCCGATCTCATCCAGGACTCCGAACTCCTTTGGTACATCAAAACTCATAAACTCATAATATAACTATCATCGAAACCTTAAGCGTGCGGACCCTACGGGTTCGAGAATAATGTAGACATGACCGAAACACGTTTCCGGTTAATAACCAATAGCGGAACCTGGATGCTCATATTGGCTCCCACATATTCTACGAAGATCTTTATCGGTTAAACCGCATAACAACATACGTTGTTCCCTTTGTCATCGGTATGTTACTTGCCCGAGATTCTATCGTCGGTATCCAATACCTAGTTCAATCTCGTTACCGGCAAGTCTCTTTACTCGTTACGTAATGCATCATTCCGTAACTAACTCATTAGCTACATTGCTTGCAAGGTTTATAGTGATGTGCATTACCGAGAGGGCCCAGAGATACCTCTACGACAATCGGAGTGACAAATCCTAATCTCGAAATAAGCCAACCCAACATGTACCTTCGGAGACACCTGTAGAGCTCCTTTATAATCACCCAGTTACGTTATGACGTTTGGTAGCACACAAAGTGTTCCTCGGTAAACGGGAGTTGCATAATCTCATAGTCATAGGAACATGTATAAGTCATGAAGAAAGCAATAGCAACATACTAAACGATCAAATGCTAAGCTAACGGAATGGGTCAAGTCAATCACATCATTCTTCTAATGATGTGATCCCGTTAATCAAATGACAACTCATGTCTATGGTTAGGAAACTTAACCATCTTTGATTAACGAGCTAGTCAAGTAGAGGCATACTAGTGACACTATGTTTGTCTATGTATTCACACATGTATTATGTTTCCGGTTAATACAATTCTAGCATGAATAATAAACATTTATCATGAAATAAGGAAATAAATAATAATTTTATTATTGCCTCTAGGGCATATTTCCTTCAGTCTCCCACTTGCACTAGAGTCAATAATCTAGTTCACGTCGCCATGTGATTTAACACCAATATTCACATATGTATGTGATTAATACCCATAGTTCACATCGTCATGTGATAAACACCCAAAGGGTTTACTAGAGTCAATAATCTAGTTCACATCGTTATGTGATTAACACCCAAAGAGTACTAAGGTATGATCATGTTTTGCTTGTGAGAGAAGTTTAGTCAACGGGTCTGTCATATTCAGAGCCGTATGTATTTTGCAAATATTCTATTTCCACAATGCTCTGCATGGAGCTACTCTAGCTAGTTGCTCCCATTTTCAATATGTATCCGGATTGAGACTTAGAGTCATCTGGATTGGTGTAAAAGCTTGAATCATTGTAACTTTTTATGACGGGCTCTTTTATCACCTCCATAATCGAGAAACATCTCCTTAGTCCTCACTAAGGATATTCTTGATCGTTGTCCAGTGATCTACTCTTAGATCAAAATTGTATTCCTTTGTCAAACTCAGAGCAAGGTATACAATAGGTCTAGTTCAGAGCATAGCATACTTTATAGAACCTATGACTGAGGCATAGGGAATGACTTTTCATTCTATTCTATTTTCTGCCATGGTCGGGTCTTGAGTCTTACTCAACTTCACACCTTTGCATCACATGCAAGAACTCTTTCTTTGAATGTTCCATTTTGAACTACTTCAAAATCTTGTCAAGGTATGTATTCATTGAAAAACTTATCAGGCGTCTTGATCTAGCTCTATAGATCTTGATGCTCAATATGTAAGCAGCTTCACTAAGGTCTTTCTTTGAAAAAATCCTTTCAAACACTCCTTTATGCTTTGCAGAATAATTCTACATTATTTCTGATCAACAATATGTCATTCACATATACTTATCAGAAAGGCAGTAGTGCTCCCACTCACTTTATTGTAAATACATGCTTCACCGCAAGTCTGTATAAAACTATATGCTTTGATCAACTTATCAAAGCGTATATTCCAACTTTGAGATGCTTGCACCACTCCATAGATGGATCACTGGAGCTTGCACATTTTGTTAGCACTTTTAGGATTGACAAAACCTTCTGGTTGCATCATATACAACTCTTCTTTAAGAAAACCATTAAGGAATGCAGTTTTGACATCCATTTGCCAGATTTCATAAAATGTGGCAATTGCTAACATGATTTGGACAAACTTTAAGCATCGATACGAGTGAGAAAAAACTCATCATAGTCAACATCTTGAACTTTGTCAAAAATCTTTTTCGACAAATCTAGCTTTGTAGATAGTAACACTACTATCAACGTCCGTCTTCCTCTTGAAGATCCATTTATTTTCTATGGCTTGCCGATCATCGGGCAAGTCAATCAAAGTCCACACTTTGTTCTCATATATGGATCACATCTCAGATTTCATGGCTTCAAACCATTTCGCGGAATCTGGGCTCATCATCGCTTCCTCATAGTTCGTAGGTTTATCATGGTCTAGTAACATGACTTCCAGAATAGGATTTACCGTACCACACTAGCGCGGACCGTACTCTAGAATACCTACGAGGTTCTGTAGTAACTTGATTTGAAGTTTCATGATCATCATCATTAGCTTCCTTGCTAATCGGTGTAGCAATCACTAGAACTGATTTCTGTGATGAACAACTTTCCAATTTGGGAGAAGGTACAAATTACCTTATCAAGCTCTACTTTCCTCCCACTCACTTCTTTCAAGAGAAACTCCTTCTCTAGAAAGGATCCATTCTTAGCAACAAATGTTTTTGCCTTCGAATCTGTGATAGAAGGTGTGCCCAACAGTTTCCTTTGGGTATTCTATGAAGACGCACTTCTCCGATTTAGGTTCGAGCTTATCAAGTTGAAACTTTTTCACATAAGCATCGCAACCCCAAACTTTTAAGAAACGACAACTTTGGTTTCTTGCCAAACCACAGTTCATAAGGCGTCATCTCAACGGATTTTGATGGTGCCCTATTTAAAGTGAATGCAGATGTATTTAATGCATAACCCCAAAACGATAGTGGTTAATTGGTAAGATATATCATAGATCGCATCATATCCAATAAAGTGCAATTACGATGTTCGGACACACCATAATGTTGTGGTGTTCTAGGTGGTGTGAACTGTGAAACTATTCCACATTGTTTTATATGAAGCCAAACTCGCAACTCAAATATTCTCCTCCACGATCAGATCGTAGAAACTTTATTTTCTTGTTACGATGATTTTCCACTTCACTTTGAAATTATTTGAACTTTTCAAATGTTTCAAACTTGTGTTTCATCAAGTAGATATACCTATATCTGCTCAAATCATCCGTGATGGTCAGAAAATAACGATACACACCGCGAGCCTTAACACTCACCAGATCGCATACATCGGTATGTATTATTTCCAATAAGTCAGTAGCTCGTTCCATTGTTCCGGAGAATGGAGTTTTAGTCATCTTGCCCAAAAGGCATGGTTCGCAAGCATCAAATGATTCATAACCAAGTGATTCCGAAAATCCATCTTTATGGAGTTTCTTCATGCGCTTTACACCGATATGACCCAAACGACAGTGCCACAAATAAGTTGCACTATCATTATCAACTTTGCATCTTTTGGCATCAATATTATGAATATGTGTATCACTATGATCAAGATCCAACAAACTATTTTCATTGGGTGTATGACCATCAAAGGTTTTATTCATTTAAACAGAACAACAATTATTCTCTGATTTTAAATGAATAACCGTATTGCAATAAACATGATCAAATCATATTCATGCTCAACGCAAACGCTAAATAACATTTATTTAGGTTTAACACTAATCCCGAAAGTATATGGAGTGTGCGATGATGATCATATCAATCTTGGAACTACTTCCAACACTCATCATCACTTCACCCTCAACTAGTCTCTGTTTATTCTGTAACTCATGTTTCGAGTTACTAATTTTTAGCAACCGAACAAGTATCAAATACTCAGGGGCTACTATAAACACTAGTAAGGTACACATCAATAACATGTATATCAAATATACCCTTGTTCACTTTGCCATCCTTCTTATCCACCAAATATTCAGGGCATTTCCGCTTCCAGTGACCATTTCCTTTGCAGTGTAAGCACTCAGTTTTAGGCTTTGGTCTAGCTTTGGGATTCTTCGCGGGAGTGACAACTTGCTTGTCATTCTACTTGAAGTTCCCTTTCTTTCCCTTTGCCCTTTTCTTGAAACTAGTGATCTTGTCAACCATCAACACTTGATGCTCTTTCTTGATTTCTACCTTCGTCGATTTCAACATCACGAAGAGCTTGGGAATCGTTTTCGTCATCCCTTGCATACTACAGTTCATCACAAAGTTCTACTAACTTGGTGATGGTGACTAGAGAATTCTGTCGATCACTATCTTATCAGGAAGATTAACTCCCACTTGATTCAAGCGATTGTAGTACCCAGACAATCTGAGCACATGCTCACTAGTTGAGCGATTCTCCTCCATCTTTTAGCCATAGAACTTGTTGGAGACTTCATATCTATCAACTCGGGTATTTGCTTGAAATATTAACTTCAACTCTTGGAACATCTCATATGGTCCATGACGTTCAAAACGTCTTTGAAGTCCCGATTCTAAGCCGTTAAGCATGGTGCACTAAACTATCAAGTAGTCATCATTTTGAGCTAGCCAAACATTCATAACGTTTGCATCTGCTCCTGCAATAGGTTTGTCACCTAGCGGTGCATTAAGGACATAATTCTTCTGTGCAGCAATGAGGATAAACCTCAGATCACAGATCCAATCCGCATCATTGCTACTAACATCTTTCAACACAATTTTCTCTAGGAACATATGAAAGCAACAACGCAAGCTATTGATCTACAACATAATTTGCAAAATACTACCAGGACTAAGTTCATGATAAATTTAAGTTCATTTAATCATATTACTTAAGAACTCCCACTTAGACAGACATCTCTCTAGTCATCTAAGTGATCACATGATCCAAATCAACCAAACCATGTCCGATCATCACGTGAGATGGAGTAGTTTTTAATGGTGAACACCACTATGTTGATCATATCTACTATATGATTCACGCTCGACCTTTCGGTCTCCGTGTTCCGAGGCCATATCTGTATATGCTAGGCTCGTCAAGTTTAACCTGAGTATTCCGCGTGTGCAACCGTTTTGCACCCGTTGTATTTGAACGTAGAGCCTATCACACCCGATCATCACGTGGTGTCTCAGCACGAAGAACTTTCGCAACGGTGCATACTCAGGGAGAACACTTCTTGATAATTTTAGTGAGAGATCATCTTAAAATGCTACCGTCAATCAAAGCAAGATAAGATGCATAAAGGATAAACATCACATGCAATCAATATAAGTGATATGATATGGCCATCATCATTTTGTGCTTGTGATCTCCATCTCCGAAGCACCGTCGTGATCACCGTCGTCACCGGCGCGACACCTTGATCTCCATCGTAGCATCGTTGTCGTTATGCCATCTATTACTTCTACGACTATCGCTACCGCTTAGTGATAAAATAAAGCAATTACAGGGCGTTTGCATTTCATACAATAAAGCGACAACCATATGGCTCCTGCCAGTTGCCGATAACTTTGGTTACAAAACATGATCATCTCATACAATAAAATATAGCATCACGTCTTGACCATATCACATCACAACATGCCCTGCAAAAACAAGTTAGACGTCCTCTACTTTGTTGTTGCAAATTTTACGTGGCTGCTACGGGCTGAGCAAGAATCGTTCTTACCTACGCATCAAAACCACAACGATAGTTCGTCAAGTTAGTGCTGTTTTAACCTTCGCAAGGACCGGGCGTAGCCACACTCGGTTCAACTAAAGTTGGAGAAATAGATACCCGCTAGTCACCTATGTGCAAAGCACGATGGTAAAACCAGACTCGCGTAAGCGTACGCGTAATGTCGGTCCGGGCCGCTTCATCCAACAATACCGCTGAACCAAAGTATGACATGCTGGTAAGCAGTATGACTTGTATCGCCCACAACTCACTTATGTTCTACTCGTGCATATAACATCAACGCATAAAACCTAGGCTCTGATGCCACTGATGGGGAATGTAGTAATTTCAAAATTTTCCTACGCACACGCAAGATCATGGTGATGCATAGCAACAAGAGGGGAGAGTATTGTCCATGTACCCTCGTAGACCGAAAGCGAAAGCGTTATGACAACGCGGTTGATGTAGTAGTACGTCTTCACGATCCGACCGATCCAAGTACCAAACGTACGGCACCTCCGAGTTCAGCACATGTTCAGCTCGATGACGATCCCCGGACTCCGATCCAGCAGGGTGTCGGGGATGAGTTTCGTTAGCACAACGGCGTGGTGACGATGATGATGTTCTACCGACATAGGGCTTCGCCTAAGCACCGCAACGATATGACCGAGGTGGATTATGGTGGAGGGGGGCACCGCACACGGCTAAGGAACGATCACGGAGATCAACTTGTGTGTCTAGAGATGCCCCCTGCCCCCGTATATAAAGGAGCAAGGGGGGAGGCGGCCGGCCTAGGGAGGAGGCACGCCAAGGGGGGGAGTCCTACTCCCACCGGGAGTAGGACTCCTCCTTCCCTTGTTGGAGTAGGAGAGAAGGAAAGAGGGGGAGAGGAAGAAGGAAAAGGGGGCTGCACCCCTTGTCCAATTCGGACCAGAGGGGGGCTACGCGCCTCCTTCCTTTTGGCCTCTCTCCTCTATTCCCGTATGGCCCATTAAGGCCCATATACTCCCCGGCGAATTTCCGTAACTCTCCGGTACTCCGAAAAATACCCAAGTCACTCGGAATCTTTCCGAACTCCGAATATAGTCGTCCAATATATCGATCTTTACGTCTCGACCATTTCAAGACTCCTCGTCATGTCCCCGATCTCATCCGGGACTCCGAACTCCTTCGGTACATCAAAACTCATAAACTCATAATATAACTGTCATCGAAACCTTAAGCGTGCAGATCCTACGGGTTCGAGAACAATGTAGACATGACCGAAACACGTTTCCGGTTAATAACCAATAGCGGAACCTGGATGCTCATATTGGCTCCCACATATTCTACGAAGATCTTTATCGATCAAACCGCATAACAACATACGTTGTTCCGTTTGTCATTGGTATGTTACTTGCCCGAGATTCGATCGTCGGTATCCAATACCTAGTTCAATCTCGTTACCGGCAAGTCTCTTTACTCATTACGTAATGCATCATTCCGTAACTAACACATTAGCTACATTTCTTGCAAGGCTTATAGTGATGTGCATTACCGAAAGGGCCCAGAGATACCTCTCCGACAATCGGAGTGACAAATCCTAATCTCGAAATACGCCAACCCAACATGTACCTTCGGAGACACCTGTAGAGCTCCTTTATAATCACCCAATTATGTTGTGACGTTTGGTAGCACACAAAGTGTTCCTCCGGTAAACAGGAGTTGCATAATCTCATAGTCATAGGAACATGTATAAGTCATGAAGAAAGCAATAGCAACATACTAAACGATCAAGTGCTAAGCTAACGGAATGGGTCAAGTCAATCACATCATTCTTCTAATGATGTGATCCCGTTAATCAAATAACAACTCATGTCTATGGTTAGGAAACTTAACCATCTTTGATTAACGAGCTAGTCAAGTAGAGGCATACTAGTGACACTATGTTTGTCTATGTATTCACACATGTATTATGTTTCCGGTTAATACAATTCTAGCATGAATAATAAACATTTATCATGAAATAAGGAAATAAATAATAACTTTATTATTGCCTCTAGGGCATATTTCCTTCATCAAACGCTCTGGGCTCAGGGCGGCTGACGTATTAGCCTCCGACTTCGGCAGATCTGGACTCCTCCGTGACGACACCTCTGTGTTGCCCGCTTCATGAAGCGGAGAGGTGGGTGGAGTCTCACTCTCCATCATCTCCGGACGAAGTTCCCCCGAAGACGAACTCTATTGAGAAGAGCTGCTCGCCGGACTACAAAAGACAAAGTCTTGGTTACGGATCTTGGAGTAACACCACACTTTTGAATTAATGTATAACTTACGGCTCGGTGGAGAGCTGCCCCCCTGGTGGGCATGACGCGGTAAGGATGCCCGTCGCGGCAAAGCCCTCGGGTGATGTTTTCTTCCCTTGCTTGGGCGTCTCCGCCTCCAAATCTTCGGAGGCGGCCCTCTTCTTCCCGCATTGGGGGGAGGCTTTGACCTCTCCTTTCCGGCTATCCTCCATAGGACAGGTAGCGATTTCCCCGATCTGGATGCTTAGTGTGTGAAGTTCGGCTTCGTTGCCCTTTCCTTCGCCTTTCCCTGAAGGGATTTTGCTGAGCGCCCGACCCAGCATCTTTGCGATAGTGGGTCCAGGCGAGCCTTCAGGAAGTGGCACCGGACACCTGATTCTCTCCGCCTTGTTGAGCCATTCCTGGCCACGACAGGGTTTTCAGAATAAACGTTATGATAAATATAAACAAAGTGTCCATCTTTGAAGTTACTTACTTGGGCATCTAGGCGATTGCAGCTTAGACCCGCATCCTCGGTGGTGTCCGGACATTTTACTTGAGGTCTGAAGAATAATTTACACATCCCTTCGAGCTTCAGGCCGAAGAAGTGCTTAATAGTCCGCGGACCCTCCGGATTAAATTCCCACATCCGGAGAGGCCGAAGTTTGCACGGCAACATCCGTCGTATTAGCATCACTTGCATTATGTTGGCAAGATTTATGTCCCTCTCAATAAGCTCCCAGATGCGATTCTGCAGTTCTGGTACATCGCCAGCAGGCCCATAGTTCCGTCCCACATCGGTCCAAGATGCAACTGTGACGGAGGGCCTGAGAGAAACTTGGGGGCAGCTGCCCACTTTGTGCCTCTGGGAGCAGTGACATAGAACCATCTCCGTTGCCATACATCGGATACTTCCGAAGAACCCTCTGGCCACAGGGCATCAGCGTTTCTGCTTATTACAGCGCCTCCGCACTCCGCGTGTCGCCCCTCGATCATCTTCGTCTTCACATTAAAGGTCTTCAGCCATAAGCCGAAGTGTGGGTTGACGTGAAGGAAGGCCTCACACACGATAATGAAGGACGAGATGTGGAGGATGGCATCTGGAGCCAGATCATGGAAATCCAACCCGTAGTAGAACATGAGCCCCCTCACGAAGGGGTCGAGGGTGAGGCGTAGGCCTCGAAGGAAGTGAGGGATAAACACGACGCTCTCGTTGGGCTCCGGCGTGGGGATAACTTGCCCCAGAGTAGGTAGCCTGTGCTGGATATCGGTGGTCAGGTATCCGACCTCCCTAAGCTTCGCAATGTCCTCCTCTTGAATCGAGGAGGCCACCCACCGGCCTGTTGCGTCGGATCCGGACATGTTGGAGGGTCTGGGGTGCTGGAGCTTGGGTTTTGAGTGCTGGAGCTCGAGAGGCAAGGAGGAGCAGGAGAGGTGGTGAAAGGCGCAGGCCTTGACCCCTTTATAAAAGGGATGAATACCAAGAGTCCTCAGCATGACCGCTTGAGACTTATCTAAAAATACATGGAATCATACCGACGGTCGCCGTGGGGTCACATATGCCCATGTTAATAAAAGATCCCGTATTTAGGGGGACACGATCTCTGCTTTGGCAGGACGTGCCAATAAAACCGCCTCGCGACGCGAGTCGAGGTGGAGCAGGAGACGCCGGTTCGTGTTGGACTAGGCCACGATACAAGGGCACGACGTGCAAAAATTGCCAGCAGAATGGATTTATGCTAGGGTATGTGAAGATCATCTTGCAGAGCCGGACACGGTCTACGTGTTCGATAATCATCTTCGAGTATTCGGAGGAGGAACCCGCCTTGCAATGCCGAAGGCAAGACTGCGCGCCGGACTCATCATCATTGAAGCCTAGTTCAGGGGCTACTGAGGGAGTCCTGAATAAGGGGGTATCCGGACAGCCGGACTATATTCATCGTCCGGACTATAGAAGCGTCAAGATACAAGACTGAAGACTTCGACTCGTGTCCGGATGGGACTATCCTTTGCGTGGAAGACAAGCTTGGCAATCCAGATATTATGTTTCCTTCCTTGTAACCGACTCCATGTAAACCCTAGCTCTCCGGTGTCTATATAAACCGGAGAGGATGGTCCTTAGAAGGCCGATCACATTTACAATCATACCATCATAGGCTAGCTCTTAGGGTTTAGCCTCTACGATCTCGTGGTAGGTCTACTCTTGTATTCCACATATCTTCAATATTAATCAAGCAAGAAGTAGGGTTTTACCTCCATCGAGAGGGCCCAAACCTGGGTAAACATTGTGTCCCTTGCTTCCTGTTACCATCAGCCTAAGATGCACAGATCGGGACCCCCTACCCGAGATCCGCCGGTTTTGACACCGACAGTGGGGCAGGAGTCTGAACACGGTCAAACGAAAAGTGGGGAAGACCAGTCGACTGACCTGGAGCTGCGACGTCCTGGCAATAGAACCAGGTCGACTGCCAGCCTCTAACAGATTCAGGGAGAGTCATGGCGGGAAAGGCACTCGTATTCCTCTTTTGGATACCTAAACCCCCACACATCTGGATGACGTGGGTTTTCGAGTCACTCGACTTCGCCTTTTTTACCGACTGGGAACGAATGGTGAAGATATGTTTGAAAAGACCCCAGTGCGATCGACACCCTAAGAAGTTCTCGCACGTCGATACAAACACAACTAAATACGTGATGGTGTTGGGAGAAAAATGGTGGAGCTGAGCGCCAAAGAAGTTCAAAAATCCCCAGAAGAAAGGATGCGGAGGGAGCAAGAAACCCCGGTCGACGTGAGTGGCGAGCAGAACACACTCACCCGGTCGAGGTTGCGGTTCCGTCTCCCCCTTCGGCAGCCTCGCCGCTCCCTTGGTGATCAATCCGGACTCCTCCAGTTCGGCTAGGTCCTCCTGCCAGACCAAAGACCGGATCCAATCGCCCTGGATCCAGCCCGGCGGCAGCCCCGCGCGCGACGATGACCCGCGGTTCTGCTTCTTGCCTTTCGCCGCCCCCGTCGCCTTCTTAGCGCGCTCTAGCGCCGCCGTCTTGTCCTTCACCATGGCTGGAGAGCAGCGGCGTCGAGAGTGTAGGTGTTGGGCGCGGTGGAGAAGCAGAGGAGAAGGAAGAGGGAACATGCGTGCACAGTGCAAGCGCCTCGGCCCCGTCGCCTTATAAAGGGTCACCTCTGAGTGACTAACGCGTGGGACCAGGCAATTCCGTCAAATCCCGCAACAGTTGCGCGTAGCGTACGTGGCGAAAAAGGCAGCACGGTAATCAAGGCATCGCTACTTATTCGGACCGCCCGTTTCGGCGCCCTCCGGCCCGCGCGCTTCCCCGAAATTTCGTATCCCGCGAAATCTGGGATACACTGCAGACAATCGCGCCCAAGATCCCGCGCTCCAACACAACACTCGACGCATGAGGTCACCAGTTCAATCGATAGCTCACTGAATGGATCAAGGCGACTGAGTCGACACCGAAGTACCGATGCGGGCGTTTAGACTTGCAGAAAACACTCGTGAAGACACGAAGCTCGGAGCAGGTTCAACTTCGACCTACTTTCCACTCGCACCTTAATCCATACGGGGGCTACTGATGAGGATACAGACTTGGGGTAGGGTCATAGGCCTGACCTATACGCCCTACCCAAGGTCACTACCCTGGAAGATAAAAGGACCAAGAGACAACAGGAGAGCGTCGGTTGTACACGTCGAGTGCAATCCAGTCGACGGCCACATCACTCGGAAGTCCTCCTTCCTACCGTCACTCGACCATATGGAGAGTCACTCGAACTACTGAAGACCGGGAGTCGCTCAACACTGTAATGGTCAGGGGTTCACTCCATAGTCTTTAAGATCATTAATAGCACTTAAGGCTAGTTTTACCAGTAACGCCCCTTACTTTATGTACATTAAGCCCCTTGTAATGGAGGTGGGCGGGGGTCCTGGCGCACTCTATATAAGCCACCCCCTCCTATGGGACAAGGGTTTGCACCCCCTGTAATATCACACACATAATCCAATCGACCGCCTCCGGGCACCGAGACGTAGGGCTGTCACTTCCACTGTGAAGGGCCTGAACTCGTAAATCCCGTGTGCACACCTTCACCATAGCTGAGATCTTGCCTCTCCGTATCTACCCCCCTTTCTACTGTCAGTCTTAGGACCACGACAGTGGGAGGCCGACCCGAGCTCGCCCCCTATCCGCATCGAGACTTGGCACGAGGGAAATTTCCGCGCGGCCGTTCCCACTTCCCACCCCCTTCGCCGCCATTGTCTGGCCTCCGCCCGCTCCGGTCCATTTTCCCCGGCCATTCTTCGCCGCCATGGAAGCCTCTCAGCCATCCCCCCGTTACCGTGGATGTCGCGCACGTGCAATCCCTTCGGCAGATCTCATCACCGCCCATGTCGGCCCCACCGTCGCTCAAGGCACCACCGCGCCCGCCCGCAAGCGGCAGAACAACATGGTCATGTAGGGCGGAAATCCGGCTGGCCCCGCCGGGAAGGCACGCGCAACCGGCGCGGCCGCCGCCGGAGAAGATGGGCAAGGTTTCGGGCATGAAGCGCAAGAAGGTTCCTACGAAAAGGCCGGCGCCTTCATCCTCTCCCTCCGCCCGACAAGAGGTACCCCGATGATGCCATTCAACGGCGCTGCTTCCACCGCAAAGCGAGGTGTTCGATGAAATGGCCGGAAGGTATGCTTCTTCGATTCCTTCTACTTGCTTCGCTTTTCGCCATTGTGGTAGCTCATGACTTGATGTCACTCACTGTAGCGGTGGTTCGAACGATGCCACTGCCGATTTCGTCAACTTGTTGGACACCAACACCGCTGACATCGATCAAGCCCCGTTCGCTGATTTTGATTACAATGAAATGGAGGGTGGCGTGGATGATCACGGTGGTGAAGATGAAGTGGAGGAGATAGACGATGGGGTGTATGAGCAAGTGCAAGCAAAAAAGGTGCGAGATTGAAGAACTACACGATGTTGGAAGACAAAATCTTGATCAAGGCTTGGAGTGCGGTGTCTCTTGATACTTGCACCGGTACATCTCAAACCGCCAAGAGGTATTGGCAAAGGATTGAAGATCAATACTTCTGCATGATCGGAAAATATCCCAATAGGAATCCATGCACCTTTCGGTCACTCCAAGGTCGTTGGGACGTGATCAAACTGATTTGTAACCGTTGGGCTGCTTGCTTGGAACAAGTTCGCAATGCACCTCCAAGTGGAACCATGGAGTCTGACTATGTGAGTTTGTTTTCACGTCCCAAGTTGTACAAATCATTTGTACAATTCGAAGTGATTGCATCATTTGACATTGTTTTAATTGTGCAGGAGAAAATTTCCCAACAAAGATACAAAGACATGGAAGCTTCCAAAGGCATTTTTTAAATAGAGCATTGTTGGGAATTGCTAAAAGGGTGTGACAAGTGGAAGTTGATTGACAAAGAATCTCCACCGAAGAGAGGTTCACTTATGAACATGGACAAAGGCGAAGATGATGATGGCCCATGAAACTTGAACAAGCCCGATGGAGACAAGAAGACAAGGGAGAAGATTAAGAGGGAACACGATGCATCGAGCTTGCGGGACAAGATAGATACCATGGAGCAATCAAATGAGTTGTTGTTGGCGAAGACATTGGAGACAAAGAAAGAGTTGGCCGAGAAGAAGGCACGAGAGAAGTAATAGAAGTGGCAATTGCTCAAGGACGAGGGGTTGCGCAAGGCGGCCATTGAGGAGAGAAGAGCCTATGCCACCGAGACCAAAGCCATGGCTAAGCTTCTTCCGAAGAGAACATGATTATGACATTGAACCGCGATGACATGAACGACATCACCAAAGAATGGCATGATATGGCAAGGAAAGACATCTTGAAGAGGAGGATGCTAGCGGCGGCCGGTGGGTGTTTTAGTGCCAGTGATGTTTTCCCATCAGGAGTTGGAACCAGTGCCGCTGATGCATTCAGTGCGCCCGACGATGCTTTCGGTGCCGTAGTTGGAGCAAGTGCCGGTGATGGATTTGGGGGCGGTGATGGCATTGATGGTGGTGGTGCAGAGTGAAGATCATGACGACGGGTGAAAAACGACCAAGATGATGATGGACGTGGTCATCGCTTTTGCATGAAGTCTTTTTGCGTTTGTTGTACAAAACTATGCTTTTATTTGCGCGCGAACTATGTTTTACTCTTTGAATTTGAACTCAATCGTCGGAATCGCTGTCAAATTCGCTAATCGGGGATTTTTGGTTTGCGAGCTGACGCGGGCTGCGGCCGAGCAGACCCCGCGTAGCCGATCCGCAAAACAGTAAATGTGCCGACGCGGGGTCTGCTCGGCCGCATCCAGCGTCGTCCCGCAAAATAGTTTTTCAGCGAATTGTAAACAAGTTTTGCGGGTCGACATTATACGGGGTCTGCTAGAGATGCTCTAACATAGACTAGTATTTTTTTTGAACTCTCCAACCCCTTATTTATTCAGAAGAAACCAACAAAGAGTCTTTTACCATAAGGGGAAGTAAGGCACTAGGGGCCTCATTGAACCAGGTGCTAGGGGGAGAGAACCTAGCTAATCTTGCTACCTCGTGGGCAACAGAATTTGCTTCACGATGGCAATGCTCAAACTGAGCTATGACAAGATCACGAGACATGTGGTAGCAATCATCTATAATAGCAGCGGCCGGTCCCGCAAATAAACCACCCTCTTGCATTGCCTGTATCACATCGATATTATCCGAGTTTATCACCAGTCTTGAGCAGCCGTAGCTTTGTGCCAAATTAAGACCGAACCGAAGTGCGAGGGCTTCGGCCATTAGGGCATCCATGCATTCACATGCAACATTGTTTCCTGCCGCCAAGAACTTCCTCGAGCTGTCCCGAAGAACCGCCCCAACTGTACAGTCAGGATCGAAGGCTGCATCCACATTAAGCTTAATCATACCTGTAGGTGGTCGCACCCATGGGTTCCTCTGAAGTTTCGCCTTGGGTTGGGTAGCAACGAAATTTTTTGCAGCAAGGCCTCTCACTGATGTAACAATTTCAGACACTGTCTTTATTTGCTCCTTATGGACTAGTTTTCTACGTTCCCACCATAAGTACCATGAGGCAATTGCCACAATCAGGTGAGACTTTTCCTGACCCACCACAAGTAACATAGACTAGTAACATGTGCATGTTACTGGTGTAAGTTACTCTTCACTATGGGTAGTCTAAGAAATTCCTCGTGAAAGTGCATTAAAATTTAGGGGAAGTTGCGTGATGCTGTCTTTTCTCAGTTTCTGAAAACATCTTCCCAAAATCATTTTTTCTTTTTTCACTAAAATTTGCACGTTTATGAAAATTGTTGGAGAAATTTCCCTGACCCAATTTCGCGTAAACAGTGGTTATTTTACTGACGCGGTTGAAGGTGCTCTAAATGCTTCCACCACCACCCCGCAAAAAAAAAAATGCTTCCACCACCGCTGCGTAGTACGACAGCGATCTGCCCGTTACTAAAAGAGGAACGCAGTTAATTTCCACTTGACAGCCGTCCATGTCTACTACCGCAATAACACGACAAATGACAGGAGTGATCCGCAAAAGACCCACCCCTCTCCCTCCCCACTTCCCCTGTTCCAAAAGCTTTCGCATCTCTCTCTCTCTCTCCACCTCTCCACAGTTCACACCCACACTGCGCGGCACAGTGGGCGAGTGGGCGCGAGACCAGGCGTCGCCTCCTTCTCTCCTCCGCCCCGCTCTCGCCGCCGGACGTCCTCGCCTGCCTCCGGTGAGCCCCCCTCTCCCGCTCTCGTTCGTCGATCTCTCTGGCCAGGCGCGCCCTGCAGGGGGCTGCCCGCGGCGGCGCCCAATTCCGAGCGATTCGCGCTGGTTCTAGGCGGTATCGTGCTGCGTTTCGTTGAAGCCTGACGGTCGAGATCTCGTCTGCGATGGCCCCGTCGGCAAGGTGGAGGAGGTGGGCGGCGGGATTTTGGGTGGTTCGCGTGATCGGGGTGGGGGGGGTCCGCCGTCGCTTGCCGCTCCGCAGTGATCTGGGGAAGGCCGTAGTTAGGTGCGCACGGAGGGGAGTATTCTCGAGGAATTCTTTCGGAACCCGCTCTTCTGTTTCTCTGTTCATCCGCCTTTTGTTATTAATTAGTGTCATGTTTTGAAGGCCGTGGTCTCATCTTACGGTATTGTAGAAACGGCGTGCTTTTCATTGGGTCATGATCTGTGTAATATACAGCCACAATGCTCGGTCGAGGCGGCCACGCTCTACTGAGTTTTCAGGAGTAATTCAACTCCCCACCACGTGGAATGATACAATTTTGCACTCACGGTTGTCTTAAACTCGTTTAGTGCTAGTATGGTCGTCCCTATCCCCGTGCATTGGCAGCTCTGGTCTGCAGCTGTTTTTTTGCATTTGCAACACCTCTGCTGCTGGGGGCCGTCCTTTCCCAAACTTGGTGAATTGGGGAAGACACCTTTTTCGTGAAGCTAGACACAGTTGCTAGGGTTGTTTGGAGCTAATTGCTATATGCATTTGGACTTTGGAAGTGCGTGCCACACGCGGTAGGTGTCATTGCAGCTGAGGCGTGCAAGGAATCTCGCCACTGAAGTATACTTGCGTGGAATTTGGGGATAGGATGATAGATCACGCGCAATAATTTCGATTTTTCATCTTTGGCAGTTAAATAGGTGGAAAGTACCATTTTTTTGGGATCTGAATTTCCCCATGTCTTGGAGGTAGGGACGGGGCTTGCACTGGTACTTGCGGTTGTGGTTTTGATGTTCCATTGATTTTTCTTTTGAACTGGATGTTCCATTGAATTGGATCCATGAAATGGTGACCATAATGGAATTCTTTTTATCAGCTACAGTTGAATATTTTTTTCCTCGAACGCGCATCGAAATATGCATCACTCCTCTGTTGGTCTTTTCCTGTTGGAGCAACTGCAGTCAGTTTTGTATGATCTGTTGCAATAAGTTCAAAATTGATACCTATTCAGATCTAAGACCACTTTTGCTGTCATATCGTTTGAAACCTGACGCTGGTTTAATCATCCTTTTGTTACCTATCTATTACCTGGAACAGAGACTTTGGTTTCTGATCTTGCATTTGACATTTTTTTGGTGAGAATGCGAATCCAGTATAAAATTTAGAATGAAATATGAGTTAAAATTCCAATAGCTTAGGTTACTCTCTATCACTACGTTCACAACATTTCATTTATATGTTGAACTAATAGGTGATGGGTATATTCTTAGTTTTTTTGCTGTTAGAACTGGATCTGCTGACCATGGCTATCAGGCTGTACATCTTCTAATATTGCACTCTTAAATTAACATGATTATGTTATTATCTTGGTATCCACATGATATATCATATAAGTGGTTATCTTTCCACCCTTTTGGTATAATGTAAGTTAATTTGAAATATTGATGACACAAGCTGGCAATATTACTTTGTTATGTTGAATACTTTCAGTTTGTCTTGTAGGAGGACATATAAAACAATTAAGGTTGTAAACGTCGGTAGCTGTTCAATCATGCCGATATCCAGCTCATCGGAACCTCGAGACTCTCGAGACCCTACTTCACCTGCACCATCCACTTCATCTTCTAGATCAAGGTATAAAAGATCTCAATTTTCACTGTTAAAAAAAGATCTCAATTTTCTGACTGTTCTTTTATTATGTTTATTACACTGGAAGTTTTCATGGAATCAATTGCTTTGCGAAATTAGCTTAGCTTTCTTTGGGTTGCTATATCCTCGTCTAGCGACCCTTCATTTCATTTTAAGCCTTTAGTCCTCTCTTTATTATTCATAATTTTTAATTATTATTGCTTATTCTCTATATAGGGAAGCATGTAATCTTGGAGAAGTTGATGATCCTGGAAGTGCAATGTCCACTGTTGCTCGATTGCTGGAGCAGCTACATGGTAGCGTGACATCACTACCAGAGAAGGAAGTGGCAATCAAACGATTACTTGAACTTGCCAAGGCGAAAAAGGAAGCAAGGATTTTGATAGGTAGCCATTCTCAGGCCATGCCATTATTTATATCTATCCTTAGAAGCGGGACATCTTCAGCCAAAGTAAATGCTGCGGCCCTGCTTAGTGCACTCTGCAAGGAAGAGGACCTGCGTGTCAAGGTTCTCTTAGGAGGTTGCATACCACCCTTGCTCTCTCTCTTGAAGTCTGAATCTGCTGAAGCAAAGAAGGCTGCCGCTGAGGCTATTTTTGAAGTGTCTTCAGGGGGTCTTTCGGATGATCACATAGGCATGAAAATATTTGTGACAGAAGGCGTTGTGCCGACTCTTTGGGATTTGCTCAATCCTAAGTCACGCCAAGATAGAATAGTTGAGGGCTTTGTGACTGGGGCTTTAAGAAATCTCTGTGGAGATAAAGATGGTTATTGGAAGGCCACACTTGAAGCGGGTGGAGTAGAAATTATTACTGGCCTTCTTTCATCCAAGAATACTGCTTCACAGTCAAATGCTGCCTCCCTCTTGGCACGGTTGATCTCTGCTTTCAGTGATAGCATTCCCAAAATCATAGCTGCTGGGGCTGTTAAGGCCCTTCTTCAGCTTCTGAATCGAGATGATGACATTGCTGTTCGTGAAAGTGCAGCTGATGCTTTGGAGGCCTTATCTTCCAAGTCTACTATTGCAAAGAAAGCTGTGGTCGATGCAGGTGGTCTCCCTGTTTTGATTGGAGCTGTTGTAGCGCCCTCAAAAGAGTGCATGCGAGGGGTTACCTGCCATTCTCTACAAAGCCATGCTGTTTGTGCTTTATCAAATATTTGCGGTGGAACCACTTCATTGTTGCTTTACCTGGGAGAGCTTTGCCAATCACCCCGGTCAGCTGTGTCCCTTGCTGACATTCTTGGAGCACTTGCATATACATTGATGGTGTATGATGGCACTGATGGTAAATTCTTTGATCCTGTTGAGATAGAAAGCATTTTGGTTGTGCTCCTAAAATCCCATGACAGTAAGCTTCTGCTTGATCGTATTCTTGAAGCTTTAGCAAGTCTATATGCAAATGCATGTTTCTCTGGCAGACTTGATCACTCAAATGCAAAGAAGGTTCTTGTTGGGCTGGTCACTATGGCTTCCGACGATGTTCAAGACCATCTTGTTCATGCCTTAACTAGCTTGTGCTGCGATGGTTTTGGATTGTGGGACGCTCTTGGAAAGAGAGAAGGAGTTCAGTTGCTAATATCATTACTTGGACTTTCCAGTGAGCAGCATCAGGAATATGCAGTTTCTTTGTTGGCTATCTTGAGTGATGAAGTAGATGACAGTAAGTGGGCAATAACAGCTGCTGGAGGTATCCCTCCACTTGTCCAACTACTGGAAACAGGATCTCAAAGGGCAAAGGAGGATGCAGCTCATATCATATGCAACTTGTGCTGTCACAGTGACGATATCAGGGCATGTGTTGAGAGTGCCGGTGCTGTTCTGGCGCTGCTTTGGCTTCTAAAGAGTGACAGTCCTCGTGGACAAGAGGCGTCAGTCAAAGCACTCAAGGTGCTTATACGGTCTGCTGATTCTGCCACAATCAATCAGCTGTTAGCACTGCTGCTCAGTGACTCAGTGAGCTCAAAGGCACATGCCATTACAGTTCTCGGGCATGTCCTTGTGCTGGCTCCTCAAAGAGATCTAATCCAGAATGGAGCTCCTGCTAATAAAGGGCTTAGATCTCTTGTTCTTGTTCTTGACTCGTCAAATGAAGAATCTCAGGAATGTGCTGCAACTGTGTTGGCTGATATTTTCAGTATGCGTCAGGATATTTGCGACATCTTAGCAACCGATGAAATTGTTCAGCCATGCATGAAGCTTTTGACAAGTGGAAATCAAGTTATTGCAACACAATCTGCTCGAGCTTTAGGAGCACTCTCGCGCTCGGCTAATACCATGTCGAAGAACAAGATGTCATGTATAGCTGAAGGTGACGTGCAACCTCTCATAGAGATGGCCAAGACATCATCCATTGATGCGGCTGAAGCGGCAATTGCTGCATTGGCAAATCTCTTATCAGATTCCCAGATTGCTAAGGAAGCGCTAGATGATAATATTGTCCAAGCTTTGACTAGAGTCCTAAAGGAGGGGAGTTTAGATGGCAAAATTAGTGCTTCACGGTCATTTTATCACTTGCTCAACCAATTCCCCCTCTGTGAAGTTTTTCCAGATTACTCACTCTGCTGCTTTATAATTCATGCACTGCTGGTGTGTTTATCTGGTATCAGTTTGGAAAATGTTACTAGCTTGGATCCCCTGGATGTGCTTGCATTGATGGTGATGACCAAGGAGGGTGCTCATTTTAGCCCCCCTCTGCGGACTGCCTTTCTGGAAGCCCCAGAAAGTTTAGAACCTCTGGTCCGCTGTATCAGTGTTGGGCTTCCCCCTATTCAAGACAAATCCATTCAAATTCTCGCAAGGCTATGTCAGGACCAATCTTCTCTGCTTAGTGAGCACATAAACAGAAGTCAAGGCTGCATTGATTCTCTTGTCAGTAGAGTTATGGAATCGACAAACATGGAAATAAGAATCTCCAGTGCAATCACCCTCATATTTGCATTGAAGGACAACAGAGAAGATTCAATTGAAGTTCTTGAAGCATCAGGACATTTGAAGAGTCTAATATCTGCACTCATTGATATGTTGAAGCAACATTCCACTTCAACATCCCTAGACATTGAAGTCTGGAAACCTTACACAGAGAAGAGTTTGTTCAATTGTGAGCAGGATGTTTTGGATGTGCCTGAATCGGGGAAGGTTCTGGAAGAAACTGTTGCACGTTTGCTCTCACTAATTTGTTCTTCTCATCCCAGGAGTAAACCTACTGTTATGGATCTTGGTGGTGTTGACATTGTTTCTGATAAACTTGCTAGCCACTCTGCTAGCCGACAGGTGCATGTTTCACTTTTTAATCTCTATTTTCCATTGTGCTGCTATTACATTTTTCTTATCTCTTCAGCTGCAATCACTTGGATGATAAATTTAAGCTTTTACTTAGCTGAAATGCTATGCTTGTTTGAGTTGAGGGATACATCAACATAAATGCTATCTTTGTGGACCAAGCACTTCTTGGTTCTGCATCGATTACTTTAACCTGGCTCCTTTATGAGTTAGCCTGCTCTTTTTGGGTCCAAGATTTTAGGAGTCCCTAAAATACCTCATTGTTGCCAATTTTAGGAGTCTAAAGTTCTTGAATGATCCCCAAGCTACATCATAATTAGATCTAGTTGGATACGATCATCTATTGAGTTTTTTTTGAAATTAAGGCAGATTCACTTCATATCATCTATTCATCTTAGTTAATTTCTAATTGTTCAGTACCAATTTTGTTGTCGAGCTAACGAGCTGAGACGAAGTGCAATCGTGTTTCACTAAAATTGACTCATTTTATTTTGGAGCCAAATTTGAGCATAATGAGTGCTTTTGAACCTATCCATTAGGCAAATATTGTTTTTCCGAACCGAGGAGCAAACCCCATTCGGCAGATTAACGAGCTTTTCCCTCAACTCTAATTAAGTCCCTGGTTCCCAAACCAAGTCTGTTGCGGCAATTTGTTCGTAAGGGTGGGTCTTGCTGTTTAAACCTTATACATGCTACTACAGGATGAGCTTGTCGATCAGTATATACTTGCATCAGCAAAATATATTCATCAGCACATATGAAGTTACTGCTTACACAAAAAATAAATTCATCACCCTAACCTAAAAAATAAAAATAAATTCATCACCAATGCTTGCAATACCTGGGATAAATAGAAGTCCAGTGATACATCCTGCAGATAAACTGTAGTTACTTTGCAAGATATTGATACTTTAGTCAGTCTATATGTTCCTTTTTTGACCTTTACATTCCGATAGACTCCAGATTGGAACCATTTGTTTTGGGTACTAGAGTTAGAATGAGATACAGCTGTGCACGAATTACGTTGTACATTATTAGTACCTAATTATCCAACCGGAGTTGAGAACAAGCAAAAAAGTATCATGGTCCTAATATATTTAACATGTGGTCAACTGGCTAATACTTGTTTTCTTAGTTCCATTACCTGTCCATATTTTACCGTTTCTTTTCCCATGCAAAATTCGAAGCTCTAAATAACGCTTCATGTTACAGGAACACGATGAAGATTCAGGGAGTGTATGGAGTTGCGCCCTTCTATTGGCTACTTTATTTCAGGATTCAGTGGTAGTTCAATCTTCAGCAATAGTGCGAATTATACCTTCTTTAGCTTCATTACTAAGATCTGATGAGATTATTGACAAGTACTTTGCTGCTCAATCACTGGCTAGCCTGGTTTGCACTGGAAGCAGAAGTATACAGCTCGCTATAGCAAATTCTGGTGCAGTTGTGGGTGCTATAGCCATGATTGGACTGATAGAATCTGATATGCCAAACCTTGTTACAATGGCCGAAGAATTCAAGTTGGCAGAGAATCCAAGTCAAATAATATTGAGAAGTCTTTTTGATCTTGAGGATGTTCGTACTGGTGCTACTGCTCGAAGGTCCATTCCCTTGCTAGTGGATATGCTTAAACCCATGGCAGACAAACCAGGAGCACCTCTGGTTGCGTTGCACCTATTGACTCAGCTAGCAGAAGGTAGCGAAACAAATAAAGTTGCTATGGCGGAGGCTGGAGCTCTAGATGCTTTAACCATGTATTTATCTTTAAGCCCACAAGACTCGACTGAAACTGCCATTATCAATCTCTTAGGGATCTTATACAAAAATCCTGATCTGCTTTACTATGAATCCTCACTTAGCACTTTGAATCAACTTGTAGCTGTCTTACGGTTGGGCTCAAGAAATTCTAGGCTTAGTGCAGCAAGGACATTGCAGAACTTATTTGATTCAGAGAGTATAAGAGATACAGAAGTGGCTAGGCAAGCTATACAACCATTACTTGACATGCTTGAGTCAGGAACTGAAATAGAACAGCAAGCCACACTTGGTGCTCTGATCAAACTTTCTGCTGGCAATATCTCAAAGGCTTCAGCTATGTTTGATGTAGAAGGCAACACACTTGAAAGCCTGTATAAAATTTTATCCTTCAGTTCCTCCTTAGAGCTTAAGAAAGATGCTGCTCAGCTCTGCTATGTTTTATTTGAGAACTCTGACATAAGGGCATCACCAATTGCCACAGAATGTCTTCGCCCCCTGATATCATTGATGTCATCAGGCTCTAGTTTGGTTGTTGAACCAGCTGTCTGTGCTCTGAGCAGACTACTGGATGAAGAGCACAATGCAGAGATTGCTGCGACTAATGAAGTTGTTGATCTTCTTGTTAGTTTTGTTCCTGGGACAAACTACCAATTGTCAGAGGCGTCTATTGCTGCTCTTATAAAGTTAGGCAAGGATCGTCCAAACTGCAAACTTGACATGGTTAAAGCTGGTATCCTAGAGCATGCGCTTGATATGATTCTGGATGTTCCTGTTTCTGTTAGCTCATCCATTGCTGAGTTACTTCGCATCTTAACAAACAACAGTGGCATTGCTAAAAGTTCCGCTGCTGCAAAAATGGTGGAGCCACTTTTCTTGCTATTACGTCGCCCTGACGTTACCATGTGGGACCAGCACAGCGCATTGCAAGCACTTGTGAATATTCTGGAGAAACCTCAGAGTCTAGCAGCGTTGAAGTCAACTCCTAGTCAAATTATTGAGCCGTTAATATCATTTCTTGAATCTCCCTCTCAAGCAATCCAACAACTTGGCACTGAGGTGCTATCACATCTTCTGGAACAGGAACATTTTCAACAAGATATCACTACAAAAAATGCAGTTGTCCCTCTGGTGCAGCTTGCTGGTATTGGTATCTTGAGCTTACAGCAAACTGCAGTTAAAGCACTTGAAAACATATCTCAGAGTTGGCCCAAGGCTGTAGCAGATGCAGGTGGAATATTTGAACTTTCAAAGGTAATTGTCCAGGATGACCCTCAGCCAAGTCAAGCATTATGGGAGTCCGCAGCACTTGTATTATGTAATGTTTTGCGTTATAGCTCTGATAACTATGTTAAAGTCTCACTGGCTGTGCTTGTAAGATTACTGAACTCCACTATGGAGAGTACTGTCACAATAGCTCTCGGTGCTCTTCTTGTGCAAGAGAAAAGCAATTCACGGTGTGCTGTAGCCATGGCTGAGGCTGGGGCTGTACGTGCACTGTTGGAGCTCCTTAAGAGCCATCGTTGTGAGGAATCTGCAGCAAGATTGCTTGAAGCACTGATAAACAATTCAAGGGTCCGAGAAACAAAAGTTGCCAAACACTCCATTGCTCCTCTCTCACAGTACCTGTTAGATCCTCAATCAAAGAATCAGGCAGCAAAGTTTTTGGTGACTCTTGCACTAGGTGACATTTTCCAGCATGAAGCCCTTGCAAGAGCAAGTGACTCTGTATCTGCCTGTCGTGCTCTTGTAAGCCTACTTGAGGACCAGCCCACGGATGATATGACAATGGTTGCTATTTGTGCACTCCAGAGCTTAGTGATGCACAGCAGGACAAACAGGCGTGCTGTTGCGGAGGCTGGAGGCATTTTGGTTGTACAGGAGTTGCTTCTGTCTCCAAATGTAGATATTGCAGGACAGGCTGCTCTGCTAATCAAGCATCTTTTTTCAAATCATACACTTCAAGAATATGTATCTAACGAGCTCATCCGTTCTCTCACTGGTTAGTCACTGCTCCTTCTGCCGGAATCATTTTTTTTTTCATTTGCCTGCTTTTCATGTTCATTTGTAATTGCTGTACCCTTCTGCTTTGAAAATAAAACATCTTTTCTGTCATCCTTTTTGTCCTTGATGGGCTCTATCTCAGTTAAAACTGATTTGTGCCCGACAATTGCAAAGCTATCAATCATTATCTGACCCTTCCAAGTGATTGATCAGATGTGTTATGCATTAAATAATGAAGTTGCAATTACTAAATATCCCTTCACAATTATGTTTGTAATCTAACCTGCAATTTCTTGCAGCTGCCTTAGAAAGAGAGCTGCTCTCTACATCATCTATCAATGAAGTTATTTTGAGGACCATATATGTGATATTCAGCAACTTCAGAAAGGTCCGATTTTCTGAGGCAGCAACATTGTGCATACCCCATCTGGTTTGTGCCCTGAAGGATGGAAACGAGGCTGCCCAAGAGAGTGTGCTAGACACCCTTTGCTTGCTCAAAGAATCTTGGCCCCAGATGAATGAAGACATTGCTAAGGCCCAGTCTCTTATTTCAGCTGAGGCCATACCTGTACTACAGATGCTTATGAAGACCTGTCCTCCCAGTTTTCATGACAGAGCTGATAGCTTACTGCATTGCCTGCCTGGTTGCTTGACCGTGACCATCTTACGTGGGAATAATTTAAAACAGACAATGGGGAGTACAAATGCATTTTGTTGCCTGCAAATAGGAAATGGTCCTCCAAGGCAAACCAAGGTAAGTTCTTCCATGATGTACGTTAATTTCATTCTATGATGCACATGTTGCTCTGCACCCAGTAATTCTGTGAAATGATCATTGCAAGATTGAGAACAAGGTCTCGGAATTGGATATCAATAAATTAAAGTGGATATCACTGTATATTTGTTAGATATACATACTTACTTTCTACTCCCTCCGTTCCCAAATATTTGTCTTTCTAGGCATTTCAAATGGACACAACATACGGATGCATGTAGACATATTTTAGAGTGTAGATTCACTCATTTTGCTCCGTGTGTAGTCACTTGTTAAAATCTCTAGAAAGACAAATATTTAGGAACGGAGGGAGTAGTTGATATGTTTTTATAGCTGGTTGTTGATATTTGCATTGATTGCAGCTGGTTAACCAGAGCATCTGCCCGGTATGGAACGAGGGATTCACTTGGTTATTCGACATCCCCCCAAAAGGGCAGAAGTTGTACATCTTGTGCAAAAGCAAAAATACATTTGGAAAGGTATGGTGTAGCAGCTTCTTAATTTGTATTCCTTTTTGTTGGTTCTTGTCTCTAGTCTCCTATATCTGAACTCAAACCCTTTGCTTCAGTCAACCCTCGGAAGAGTAACCATCCAGATCGACAAAGTGGTCACCGAGGGAGTTTACAGTGGGTTCTTCAGCCTCAGCCATGACGGCGGTAAGGATGGCTCAAGAACACTAGAGATAGAGATTGTATGGTCAAATAGACCGGCCAACGACAATGTGTAGCATGGCTAATTTCACATGGTGCCAATATTATTGTCCGATCGCTTAGATGTAAATCACCCCCATAAACATCCACATTCATTGCACTGTAGAAAATTACATGGTTTACAGACATCTGCCTCACGATTATTTCGAGGTCTTTCGGTTTGTAGCCCCTGTAGCTGTAAACGTATTTTGGACCGGCTATTTTGTTTGTACAGGTTTATTTCCTGTAATTATAATTTAGAGTAGCTTGGTGTGGGTTTGAAGAAACACAATTTCGAGTGTGCCGTCTCCTTGTGCATGTGTGCTTTTTTGTTGTATCTTGTAGTCTTTTATCTGCTGTATCATTTTTCCGATCAACATGGGCTCACACCGGTTCCATTTCATGGAAACGAAACCCAAAAATACAGTAGTTCAGCTGTTCAGAAAGTAAAAACAACATCTCTCAACTCTCTTACCTCATCCTACCATCTAGTTCAGGTAGCAAAGCATAAACGGCAATAGCCCAAGATGACCTCAACCAACCCCACAGACGCAAAACACATAACAACAGACCACATGAACAGAAAGCGGCAAGAGCATGATGACATGGATGCTATCATTCATCTCAGGTGCTTCATCAGGAACTCCAAACATTGTGATGCCATCATGAGCAGCACATCCAGCATCACCCCAAGTTAGTAGCTGAACCTGAGCTTTGTAGCAGTTGTAACAGCCCAAGATTGATGGTGTTTTTTTAATTAGCATAATTATTTGTTGCATTAGCATGCCATCATGTCTACTTTACATTAATCTTGAAATGAGGTTGATTCAACAACCTTCAAATTTTATTAAAGGCAAATCCTAATTAAAATGCAACATTAGTAAAGTGAATAGATATTGATCTATTTTAATTGAGGGATCCACTTGATGGAATCTTTTGAAACCCTGGATATTGCCTTCCACTATATTAGGGAGCTACTAAATTTATTCCATGATTTTCATATCACTGTATCACATACCTATTGTTCAACCCCAAATAATAATTAAAATAGATTTATTATGTTAGAAAATATAAATATAAGCCCTAAATACTGATTATTTTTGTGTGGCCTTAGATTGAAAAGCGGCTAGAGCATATGGCATGGATGCTATCATTCATCCCAGGGTGCTTCGTCAGAATTTTGCGAAACCTTATAATTTTTTTAACACAACATACTGATGCCATTTAAGAGCATCTCCAATAGACGGTTCAAAATTTGGCGGTCCAAAACCGAAGATGTAAAATTTGGACCGCCAAAAAGTGCGTTTTGGAGCTCCGAAAAAAGCTCAACTCCAACAGATGGTCCAAAAGAGCAACTCCAATAGATGGTCCAAAATGAAGATGTAAATTTCTTAAAACGACAAACTACTAGTCCATTCAACATAGTTCAAACATCAAATTCAACATAATTTCATACATGAACTTCAACTACTACTTATTCAAACTACTAGATAAACTACTACTCATCGTCGGAGTTACAGAACTGCTCCTAGAACTCGTCCTTCTCCGGGTCGTCGCACCCTCCTCCTCCTCCTCCGAGAAGCCTGCCCAGTTGAAAGGATCGAGATGGACCTAGAGGGGGGGGGTGAATAGGTACAATTACAAATTTTAATTGTTACTTGGCAATTTTAGGCAATAATGCGGAATATGAAGATGAGCCTAACAATTGCACGTGAGCACAAAGTACTAAGCAAACAACACAAACACGTAAGTAGGCAGGCACAATATAATGTACGTAAGTGTAACGAGACAAGTAACCACAAGTAGAGAGTTAGGGTTAGGAATACCCGCAACTCCGGGAGACGAGGATGTATGCTGATGTTCACTTCCTTGGAGGGAAGCTAGTCACCGTTAGAGGGGTGGATGTTACCACGAAGGCACACCTACGCCACGAAGGCTCACCCTATTCCCCCTTTGAGACAACACCACGGAGGCGTTTCTCAACCACTAGTGGTAGACCTTGGGGTGGTCTCCAAACCCTCACAAACTTTTCCGAGGGTAATCACAAAGTTTGATTCCTCCCCGAATGACTCCTACCGCCTAGGAGTCTCCAACCTCCAAGAGTAACAAGAACGATGGGAAAAGCTCAAAACTTGCTCAAGTCACGAATTTCTTTGGTGCAAAGAAGGGGAAGGAGTGAATCTATCACTTGATTGGAGAACTTCTCTCAAATGCTCCTAGAACACTTGGGAATCTAGGATTTAGTGTGGATGAATGAGAGAGAGAGAGAGTGAGGAGTGTTCTTGAGAGGCTCAAAGTGAATGGTCAACCTTATCCCATGGAAGGAAGAGGTATATATATAGGTGGTGAGTAAAAGTGACCGTTTGGGGTACAGGATGGGCCGGACGTCCGGAGAACGTCGGACGTCCGGAGGCACAAATAGGTCCGGACGTCCGACAGTCATCGGACGACCGGCCGCTGTGAAAAGTGTGACCCACAATCCAGTGTACAGGATACAAACGTCCGAGCTGGGTCGGACATCCGGAGCACGGACGACCGGAGGGTCCGGACGTCCGTAAAAATGCTTCTGTTGTGAAAGTGTCGGACGTCCGGAGAGTTCCGGACATCCGTAAAAATGCTTCTGTTGTGGAACGCCGGACGTCCGGAAGTGGCCGGACGTCCGGGCAATCAAGAAGGATCGGACGTCTGTAGAACACCGGACGTCCGAAGGCAAGGTATAGAAATAGTATCTTTTGAGCAAGTTTTTCCACTAGATCCATCGATCCCCTCTTAATAGTGCGGGATCCCTATACTCAAGAACAAACCATAAATGAAGTCAACATCTTGTATCTCCATTCTTGAGTTACATGCTTTTTGTCCCTAGTCATGATCCATGCACACGGTCTTTGGAACATAATCCTGAGATATACTTGACAAACATGATTAGTCCCGAGCATATGTGTTGTCATCAACATCAAAATATGATTAAGGGCATGATTGCACTTTCAATCTCCCCCTTTTTGGTAGTTGATGACAACACATATGCATACTCATAATAGTAATCGGAAGTATTGTTGTGGAGCTCAACAACCATAATAAGAATGAGTAGCGAGCGAGCTCCCCCTCAAAGTGATACCATAGATACTACTAAAACAAAATGATGAGGGCTCCCCCTCAAAATGATGCCTCCAGTATAACCAAAACTCATACACATGATAATCAAGAGTTAAACTTCATATAGATTCATCACATGTAGATTCACCAAATCTCAGATTCAACAATCTCATAACATAGGTTGATTCACCAAATCTCAGATTCAACAAGTTCATAACATAGGTTCAGTACGAGCTAAAACACAACCATAACAATAAGTTTGATTACATAATGAGCTAGAATAACATGCATATGGAGTCTACTCCCCCTTTGGCATCAAGTATCCCAAAAAAAAACTAGGGAAAAAAACATAACAACATTAGAGATCATCCTCATCATCATCATTATGAACACCACTGCCACCAGCCTCGTCGAAGAAATCAGCACACTCAGGACCGGAGGGAAAACCAAAGTCAGAAGGGGGGTCTGCAGGAAGACGCTCATCGTCACTTACATCATACACTCCTGAGTCTCTCAAACGAGCCTTCAGAGCGTTCTTGGAAGTGACCATGCGAGTGACCACATCGTGGTGTTGGGAGCAATGGTAGGTGAACATCTTAATCATGGCTGAGTGAGCCTTCCCAAGAAAACGAGCAATGCACCCAGGCATCACTGGAAGGAGGATGGGTAGCATGAGAAGGAACACTAGCGGCGGTGCGACTAGCAGTAGCGGGCGGAGGAGGAACGTGATCAGCCGCCATGTGAGCGGGAATGACCAATCGCTCATGTACATGAGTGCGAGCAATAGGAAAGGGAGCTACATGTTCGATAAAAGCCTGAATAAAAGGTGCATGAGGAAAATCCCTCTTGTGTTGGAAGCTAGCAAGGCGGATCTCATGACATAAAAAATGTGGGACATTTATCTTCCCTTTAGGAGATGTGAAGAGGCGATGCATGAGATCGATGGGATAGATGGTGCGGATGACACACTGGCAATGCCCTTAGGCTTATGGTTGGGGTCATCCTTGTGGATTTTGAACCCAGTGTTGGGAAATCCAAGGGCAGTGACAAACTGAGCATAAGATGCTGTGAGTGCAGTGTCGGAGGTCATCCATGTGACAGTGTTATCAGGAGCAAAGTAACATGTGGCATAAAACTGATGGATGGCAGCGTGGTTAAAATCATGTTGAAAGGCGAATGGAGCAGCTAGGTTGGACGACTCAATGAGCTCAATGGCTCCCGGATATTTCTCCGGATGAGTGCGAATGTGCTCAAGATCAATGCAAACATGAAGTGACAAGCCCTTAGGGATGACAATCGTGGTGAAGATGTCGGCTTGGACATTTGTGTGAAAGCGACTATCCTGAGAATCCCTAACAATGGTAAATTGATCTACATCATGACGCACTTTAAGATATGAAGTTTTTGGCACCTCGTTGAAACGCTTAATATGACGACCAAGTGGCAGTGGAGGCTCAATGGAGATGTGGCGAGCATCACCGTGGGGTTGCACCGGAGGAGGAGGAGGGTGAAAGGTTGGACGACGAGTGCCCGGCTTGGGTGCAGCGACGCGAACGCCAATCATCGGGGACGGATCCACCTCCTCAAGCTCATCCTCAAAGTCTGACCCCTCCGAGGAGGAATCACTGGATGAGCTGGGAGGACGAGCGGCACGTTTCCGAGGGCAATCTTCCTCCTGGGAGTCGTCGGAGCCACCACGACGAGACGGACGAGCCGGCCCTCCGGCGACTTGCTTGCGAGCTGAGTGCTTGGACCGAGGCATCGTGACCTAGGGAAGAAGGAAAGCACATATCAACACCCCTCCATAGATCAGGGTGAATGCATGAAGGGGGGGGGTTGCCCTACCTTGAACGGAAGAACAAGGAGGGGACGAGCGGCGTGCTGCAGCAGGTGGCCGACGGGCTGGTCGTGGAGAGAAGCCCCGGGCTGGATGGGCTGGACGGGGAGCCGCAGATCCGCGGCGGAGAGAAGCCCCGGTGAGGGGCACGGCGGCGGGCGGCTGCGATGAGTGGTCGCACGGCAGGAGCGGCGGCGGCAGTGGGGAAACTAGCGGATATGTGGTTAGTTGAGAAACCCTACGGCGCAGTTTATATAGTGGCCAGTAAAAACGTCCGAACGTCCGGAGCCTACGGACGACCGGAGTCGAATATGCGTCCGGACGTCCGGGAGCGTACGGACGACCGGAGTCGGGACCAACAGAAAGTAGAGGATGACAGAGATGATTCTGCGGACGACCGACGGCTTCGGACGACCGGACAAATTGTAACAGAAGGGTTATTACGGAAGTCCGGAGTCTTACGGACGTCCTGAGTTTCGGCGTCTAGGACAACTACGGGAACCAGAGTGGATTTTACGGACGTCCGGAGAGGCCGGACGACCGGTCGATGGCAGTCAGAGAAGAATTTACGGATGTCCGGATGCCTACGGACGACCGGCAGTGAAGAACCACACGGACGTCCGGAACCTACGGACGTCCGACGCCAGAAGTTTTGATAGGAGGCAAAGGTGCAAGTGATGATCATGATGAGGAGAAGGCAATTTTCGTCCACAGTAAAAATTTACTTATGTAGTAACTAATACTCTACCTCACTCAATCATAGTCATATACTACAAGTGGTGGCTACTGCCACAATGTCTGAGTAGACATGACATGACACGGAAAGATTTGAACTTTGAGTGCATAGTCACTACTCCATCATGTTAAAGCACCATAGGCCTAGACCCATGGATACTTTGAGAGTGTTGGTTCTTTTTATGCATTAAGTAGGGCGAGAACATTCATGAATTGAATGTCTCCTCCTAAGTATATGCCTTCATCATGACAAGACATTAGATTCATGCATGAATGGGTACTAGATTTCACAAAATGTTGTCAAGCTCCAAGATACCAAGTTCACGCCTAAGTCGACAGAACCTTGCTTCATCTAAAGGTTTGGTGAAGATATCTGCTAGTTGAAAATCTGTGCCAATGTGGTCAATGTGAATATCACCCTTTTCAACATGATCTCTCAAGAAATGATACCTAATCAATGTGTTTGGTGCGAAGATGATCTTTGGGGTTCTCAGCAATGTTGATGGCACTTTCATTATCACACAGAAGAGGCACATTTCTATAGGTGATACCGTAATCCTTCAAAGTTTGCCTCATCCATAACAACTGAGTTGCACAACTAGCGGCAGCAATGTATTCAGCTTCCGCGGTAGAAAGAGCAATACAATTTTGTTTCTTCGAGGACCAACTCACCAAAGATCGTCCAAGAAACTGATATGCACCGGATGCGGACTTACGATCCACTTTGTCTCCAGCCCAATCCGCATCCGTGTACCCAATGAGATCAAACTTAGCATCCTTGGGGTACCAGAGGCCCAACTTTGGGGTGTGAACAAGGTATCTAAGAATATGCTTAACCGCCTTATGATGACTTTCCATAGGGAAAGCTTGAAATCTAGCACACATGCATACACTGAACATGATGTCTGGTCTAGATGCACAAAGATAAAGCAATGAACCAATCATAGAGCGGTAAGTAGATGGGTCGAAAGGAGTACCATTTGTGTCTTCAATGAGAGTAATTTTGGTTGGCATGGGTGTCTTGCATGGACTAGCATCAGACATACCAAACTTTTCTAGAATATCCTTGAGGTACTTTGCTTGAGATAAGAAAATTCCTTCTTGAAATTGTTGAATTTGAAATCCGAGAAAGAACTTCAAATCCGTATTGAGTGACATTTCAAAATTCTTGGTCATTGAAGCCGCAAACTTCTTGCACAAATGAATGTTAGGAGAACCAAAAATGATGTCATCTACATAGATTTGGCATAGGATCAAATCACCCTTGTCCCTCTTAGTAAAAAGAGTGGGATCGATCACCCCTCTCACAAAACCATCATCGAGTAAAAACTTCTTCAGATGATCATACCAAGCACGAGGTGCTTGTTTGAGGCCATACAAAGCCTTATGAAGTTTATACACATAGTCTTTGTGAAAGGGATCAACGAACCCGGGTGGTTGTGACACATATACTTCTTCTTGTAGAGGACCGTTAAGGAAAGCACTCTTCACATCCATTTGATGTAATGTAAAACCATTGAAAGCGGCATAAGCAAGTAAGATGCGAATGGATTCAAGACGGGCAACGGGGGCAAAGGTCTCACCAAAGTCCAAACCTTCAACTTGTGAGTACCCTTGTGCCACTAACCTTGCCTTGTTGCGGATGATTACACCATTTTCATCTTGCTTGTTCTTGAAAATCCATTTTGTTCCAATGACATTGTGCTCGGTAGATGGCCTCTTGACTAATGACCACACTTGGTTGCGTTCAAAACTGTTCAACTCTTCTTGCATAGCAACAAGCCAATCGTTGTCCATCAATGCCTCTTGTACCTTGAGTGGCTAAATACTAGACACAAACGAGAAGTGAGCACAAAAGTTTGTCAAATGTTTACGAGTGACTCTACCTTCCGAGATGCCAGTGAGGATTTTGTCAACATCAACACATCCGACCACTCGAGGCATGATGGAGGTGAGGGTTTCATGAGGTTCAACTTCATGTCCATCATCCACATCTTCAACATATGGATCATTCACATGTGGAGGAAGATCTTCTTTTTCATGTTGCATTTGTTGTGGTTCATCATCAATGATTGGACTTTCTTGTTCTTGCTCTTGATGATGATCTTGTTCTTGATGATTATCATTAAGAGAGACTTGATCATCCCCTTCAACTTGGGCTAAGGGTATTGGTTGAACAATAGGAGCTTGTGGTGGTATGGATGTTGAAGTTGTTTGATGATGTGTGACACCTCCATCTTCTTCTTCATCATCATGAGGTTCTTGTTCCATAGGAAGAAGTGCACCAACACCCATGGTCAGAATGTCTTGAGAAGAATCTTCTTCACCTACATCACTTAGATCAACTTGCTCCCCATGGGAGCCATTAAATTCATCAAACACCACGTCACAAGTTTCTACAACACATCAATTGGATTTGTTGTAGACTCTATAGGCGTGAGAGTTTGATCCATAACCAACAAATATACCCTCAATTGTTTTGGATTGAAATTTTCCTAACCGTTCCCTTTTGTTGAGAATGAAACATTTGCACCCAAATACACGAAAGTACTTGACATTTGGCTTGTTTCCAGTTAGCAGCTCATATGGAGTCTTTTCCAATATAGTGCGGAGGAAGAGCCGGTTTGATGCATGGCATGCGGTATTGACAGCTTCGGCCCAAAAACTATGTGGTGACTTGTATTCATCCAACATGGACCTTGCCATCTCTACAAGTGTACGGTTCTTCCGTTCGGCTACACCATTTTGCTGAGGAGTGTATGGAGCTGAATATTGATGCTCAATCCCTTCATCACTAAGAAATTCTTCCAAAGTATAGTTCTTGAACTCAGAGCCATTGTCACTTCTTATTGCCCGGATTTCTTTGTCAAACTTGCGTTGGGCTTGCTTGGCAAAATCAATGAAGGTGATCTTCGTTTCGTCCTTGGACTTGAGGAAGAACACCCATGTATATCTTGAGTAATCATCAACAATGACAAGCCCATACTTTTTCCCACCAAGACTATCCCATGAAGGAGGCCCAAAAAGATCCACATGAAGGAGCTCTAGGGGCCTTGAAGTAGATACTATGTTCTTGGGTGGGTGCTTTGATTGATGTTGCTTCCCGGCTATGCATGCACTACACACACGATCTTTCTCAAAAGAGACATTGGTTAGTCCAAGGATGTGATTCCCCTTTAAGAGATCTTAGAAGATTTCTCATGCCGACATGGGCTAGCCGGCGATGCCATAGCCACCCCTTGTCAGCCTTGGCCATTAGACAAGTTGCATGGAATGTGCTCTCTTTCGAGAAATCAACCGTGTAAAGGTTGCCATCCAACTCTCCAACAAAAGCCACTTCGAGAGTATCTCTCTTAAAGACTTTCACATCCGTTAGTCCAAAAAGTGTATCATAACCAACAGAAGCCAATTGGCGAACAGAAAGCAAATGGTATTTAAGGGATTGGACAAGCATAACATTTGCAAGAGACATGTCGTTTGTGATAGCCACCTTGCCCAACCCGAGTACCTGTCCTTTTGAACCTCCACCAAACATAATGCTCATGAATGGTTGAATAGCTTCCATGAAATCGTAGAGCAATTTGCTATCTCCGGTCATATGATTTGTACATCCACTATCAATCACCCATTTCACTCCACCGGAGAAGCTTACCTACACACAATTAGGACTTGGTTAGAGGCACCCATTTTGCAATGGGACCTCTCAAGTTAGTTACAAGGGTCTTAGGGACCCAAATAGCATAGAACCGGAATGCATTTCGAGGACCAACAAATTTTTGCAAAAACTTCTCCATCCTTAGTCTTACGAAGTACATAGGAAGGAGGCATGAACTCTTTAGGCTTGTTGAGAGTGGGCATGCCCCTTGTGGCCTTCCCACTCACAACCTTACCTTTCTCCTTGTGCCCTTCTCTTACAAATGTTTCGTTTAGAGGAGTTGTGCACTTTTGGGAGGACGTCTTCTTCTTGCTTGTGCTCGGGTCAAACCCAAGTCCCTCTTTGGCAAACACCTCATTGTGTTGGCTCAAAATCTCATCAAGGTTCTTTTGCCCTTGAGCACATGTCATGAGACCTTTCTCAATTTGAGCCTTGAGAAAACGATTTTCCTCAAGAATAGATGCTAGATCACTACTAGAGTTAGTAGCACAAGCATCAACATTTATAATAGGGGAAGAGTAAGCCTTGGCTAAAGTTTCAAGATAAGTAAGTTTGAGCGTCTCAAAACTCTTTCTAAGAACGGTGAGCTCTCCTTCCTTAGTCTTGAGAGACACGGATAGAAGCTCACAATCCTTAGATAGAGAAGCATGAGACTTCACAAGCTTACTTTTATCATTCATTAACTCTTCGCAAGAGTCAATAGCCTTTTTCAAGGAGGCAAGATCATTTGTGTGAACATCAATATTTGCACCAATTTTTAAGCATAGTTCATCATTTCGTGCTTCCTCATATTGGACTTTCCGCTCAAGGATTTCACACTTTTCCTTTTCCTCGGTGACGAGGGTTTCGAGTTCCTTAATGGTGATGGTGTGCTTACTCACCATCTCCATAAGCATACGAAACATAGTGAGTTTCTTTCCTTTGAGGGAGCACATGAACTTATTAAGTTTAGCAGTCATAGGATCATCTAGATCATCATCCTCATAGCTATCCTCCGCATCAAGATACTCATCACTAGGAGTAGAAGGTGTGAAAAGAGGAGGATTTGATCGTGGAGTTACCTTGACCTTGTCAGAAGAGCTTTGGTCCTCTCCTTCTTCAACCATGGCCTTTGCCATTAGGCACTTGTGAGCGTTGCCCTTGTAATCTTTCATGTAGTTGTAGGTGACCACGTCACCACTCTTGTTTACTAACCTCAACGTGTTTTGAGAGTCTTGAGCAACTCCGGCAACACCACTAACATCATCCGGATCAGATTCTTCTTGAGCAACCATTGCCATTCCATCTCTCTTCTTGAGCTTGGAGTTCAAAGGATTTGGCAACTTCTTCTTGGGAAAGGTCTTGGGAAACCTTGGTTTATCTTCTCTCTTCTCATAAGGGCACTCGTTGGAGAAGTGATTGGTTTCTTCACAGTTGTAGCATTTTCTTACTTTCTTCTTTTGAAATCTTCCCTTGCATTTTCCGGCGCTAAACTTCTTGACAAAAAGAACCATGTCTTCATACGAAGGGCCCTCGTCGGATTCAATCTCATTACCATCTTCATCATCATCATCATCTTCTTCTTCTTCACTTTGCTCATCTTCACATACTTGCTTGGCCTTCAATGCAAGATTGATCTTTGATGATGGAGAACCATGCATGGCAAGGTGTTTTGTGGCATTGGCCTTTGACTCTTCAAATAGTTGGAAGGTGGATATGATGTCATCTGTAGTCATTTCCTTGAAGGTATGGTGTTATCTTATGTCCCACACCATTTGATGATGATATGGAGCAAGAGCATGAAGCAACTTATCCACAAGAAACCTCTTAGTCATATTGAATCCATCTTGTGTCTTGTCACACTCACATGACTCAATATCCGCAGTGAGAGTCATGAGACGCTCAAGGAGTTGATTGGGTGTTTCACCTTTTTCCATACAAAAGTTTTGCAATTGCCCCTTGGCAATTTCATATTGAGCACTCCAGAGGGTAGAAGTGCCAGTCCTGGATCGTATAATACTTTCCCATAGTTCCTTGGCACTTCTGATGTGTATGAACGGTCTCCTTTGCTTTTCATCCATACCTCTCCTTATACACATGATTGCCGTGTCATTGAGGTTCTTGTCATATATTTCTCTTGGTGTGGGGTTCTTTGGATCAACCACATGGTAGCCATACTCTATAATCTCCAGCATCTCATCGTTTCCATGTCGAAGATGATCCTGCATAGCAACTTTCCACAAAGCAAAATCGGAAGTAGCAGAAAGTAAAGGAGGTTTGCCTTGAGGATTATATCTTGGTTTCTCAACCTGAGGTCTTGCATAAAGCCAAGGAACACTGGCGTGTTCATTGCTAGGAGGTTGTTGACCAAGTGATGATGTAGGCACGGCTGGCCTCGAACCCACACCACTTGAGTGTGGTGCAAGCACCGCGGACAACGTGGCTAATCTCAGTTGGACCAACGCCTCAAGAGAAGCATCATGCTCCTCTTTTTGCTTAGCAAGGGCCCGTTCTAGATCCTGAGACGTAAAGGACTTGACTTCAGAGGAAACCTCGCCTTTATCCTTAGGATCTACAACCAGGGGAGTCCCATCTGGGTTCATCTCGCTCTAGGGCGGTTAAGCCACAAGAATAGAGCACGAGGCTCTGATACCAATTGAAAGGATCGAGATGGACCTAGAGGGGGGGGGTGAATAGGTACAATTACAAATTTTAATTGTTACTTGGCAATTTTAGGCAATAATGCGGAATATGAATATGAGCCTAACAATTGCACATGAGCACAAAGTACTAAGCAAACAACACAAACACGTAAGTAGGCAGGCACAATATAATGTACGTAAGTGTAACGAGACAAGTAACCACAAGTAGAGAGTTAGGGTTAGGAATAACCGCAACTCCGGGAGACGAGGATGTATGCCGATGTTCACTTCCTTGGAGGGAAGCTAGTCACCGTTAGAGGGGTGGATGTTACCACGAAGGCACACCTACGCCACGAAGGCTCACCCTATTCTCCCTTTGAGACAACACCACGGAGGCGTTTCTCAACCACTAGTGGTAGACCTTGGGGTGGTCTCCAAACCCTCACAAACTTTTCCGAGGGTAATCACAAAGTTCGATTCCTCTCCGAATGACTCCTACCGCCTAGGAGTCTCCAACCTCCAAGAGTAACAAGAACGATGGGAAAAGCTCAAAACTTGCTCAAGTCACGAATTCCTTTGGTGCAAAGAAGGGGAAGGAGTGGATCTATCACTTGATTGGAGAACTTCTCTCAAATGCTCCTAGAACACTTGGGAATCTAGGATTTAGTGTGGATGAATGAGAGAGAGAGTGAGGAGTGTTCTTGAGAGGCTCAAAGTGAATGGTCAACCTTATCCCATGGAAGGAAAGGTATATATATAGGTGGTGAGTAAAAGTGACCGTTTGGGGTACAGGATGGGCCGGACGTCCGGAGAACGTCGGACGTCCGGAGGCACAAATAGGTCCGGACGTCCGACAGTCATCGGACGACCGGCCGTTGTGAAAAGTGTGACCCACAATCCAGTGTACAGGATACGGACGTCCGAGCTGGGTCGGACATCCGGAGCACGGACGACCGGAGGGTCCGGACGTCCGTAAAAATGCTTCTGTTGTGAAAGTGTCGGACGTCCGGAGAGTTCCGGACATCCGTAAAAATGCTTCTGTTGTGGAACGCCGGACGTCCGGAAGTGGCCGGACGTCCGGGCAATCAAGAAGGACCGGACATCCGTAGAACACGGGACGTCCGAAGGCAAGGTATAGAAATAGTATCTTTTGAGCAAGTTTTTTCACTAGACCCATCGATCCCCTCTTAATAGTGCGGGATCCCTATACTCAAGAACAAACCATAAATGAAGTCAACATCTTGTATCTCCATTCTTGAGTTATATGCTTTTTGTCCCTAGTCATGATCCATGCACACGGTCTTTGGAACATAATCCTGAGATATACTTGACAAACATGATTAGTCCCGAGCATATGTGTTGTCATCAACATCAAAATATGATTAAGGGCATGATTGCACTTTCACCAGTCCTCCTCGGAAGAGGACTCGATGGGGATCACCGTCGAGGGACCGGCCTCGTACTCCTTCTTCTGCTCCGCCTCACGCTTCCAGTAGTGCTCCAGCTCGGCTTGGACGTACTCCGGATGCTCCCGAGCAAACCTCGCCATCACCTCCTCGTCGGTCTCGCCAGCATTGACGACAACCGACGGCTTCTTCTTCATCGTGATCTCCTTCATCTTGATGCCCTGCGGCACAAGCTGTTGGGGAACGTAGTAATTTTAAAAAATTTCCTACGCACACGCAAGATCATGGTGATGCATAGCAACGAGAGGGGAGAGTGTTGTCCACGTACCCTCGTAGACCGAAAGCGGAAGCGTTAGCACAACGCGGTTGATGTAGTTGTACATCTTCACGATCCGACCGATCCAAGTACAGAACGTACGACACCTCCGAGTTCAGCACACGTTCAGCTCGATGACGTCCCACGAACTCCGATCCAGCAGAGCTTTGCATGAGAGTTCCGTCAGCACGACGACGTGATGATGGTGTTGATGATGCTACCGACGCAGGGCTTCGCCTAAGCACCACTACAATATTACCGAGGTGGAATATGGTGAAGGGGGGCACCGCACACGGCTAAGAGATCAATGATCAATTGTTGTGTCTAGAGGTGCCCCCCTGCCCCTGTATATAAAAGAGTGGAGGAGGGGGGAGGGCCGGCCCTCCTGTGGCGCGCCCTGGAGGAGTCCTATTCCCACCGAGAGTAGGATTCCCCCTTCCAAGTAGTAGGAGTAGGAATCAAGGAAAGGGAAAAGAGAAGAGAAGGAAGGAGGAGGCGCAACCCCTTCCCCTAGTCCAATTTGGACTAGGCCTTGGAGGGGGGGGGGGGCGCAGCCTCCCCTCTCTCTTTCCCCTAAAACCCAATAAGGCCCATATACTCCCCGGCGAATTCTCGTAACTCTCTGGTACTCCAAAAAATACCCGAATCACTCGGAACCTTTCTGATGTCCGAATATAGTCGTCCAATATATCGATCTTTACGTCTCGACCATTTCGAGACTCCTCATCATGTCCCTGATCTCATCCGGGACTCCGAACTACCTTCGGTATATCAAAACACATAATTCATAATATGAATCGTCACCGAACGTTAAGTGTGCGGACCCTACGGGTTCGAGAACTATGTAGACATGACCGAGACACATCTCCGATCAATAACCAATAGCGGAACCTGGATGCTCATATTGGCTCCCACATATTCTACGAAGATCTTTATCGGTCAAACCGCATAACAACATACGTTGTTCCCTTTGTCATCGGTATGTTATTTGCTCGAGATTCGATCATCGGTATCTCAATACCTAGCGCAATCTCGTTACCGGCAAGTCTCTTTACTCGTTCCGTAATGCATCATCCCGCAACTAACTCATTAGTCACATTGCTTGCAAGGCTTATAGTGATGTGCATTACCGAGAGGGCCCAGAGATACCTCTCCGACAATCGGAGTGACAAATCTTAATCTCAAAATACGCCAACTCAATAAGTACCTTCGGAGACACCTGTAGAGCACCTTTATAATCACCCAGTTACGTTGTGACGTTTGGTAGCACACAAAGTGTTCCTCCGGTAAATGGGAGTTGCATAATCTCATAGTCATAGGAACATGTATAAGTCATGAAGAAAGCAATAACAACATACTAAACAATCAAGTGCTAAGCTAATGGAATGGGTCAAGTCAATCACATCATTCTCCTAATTATGTGATCCCGTTAATCAAATGACAACTCATGTCTATGGCTAGGAAACTCAACCATCTTTGATCAATGAGCTAGTCAAGTAGAGGCATACTAGTGACACTACGTTTGTCTATATATTCACACATGTATTATGTTTCCGGTTAATACAATTCTAGCATGAATAATAAACATTTATCATGAAATAAGGAAATAAATAATTAACTTTATTATTGCCTCTATGGCATATTTTCTTCACAAGCATCTCCGCTTCCACCCGACTCTCGATCTCTGGGAAGTTGAGGTGCTCCCGAGGCCTCCCGGCACGTTACACCGCCACATCATAGGCACGCGCGGCCTCGTGGGCGGAGGGGTACGTGCCAATCCACCAACGCCTCCCGGCATCGGAGAACTCCACTCCCTAGTTACCGGAGGGCTTCTGCCTCACGCCGAAGAAGCCGGACTTGCCCTTCGGCGTCTTCTTCGGTGCCATCGGAGAGCGGTGAGAGCGGTGGAGCGGCGGCGGCGTCCGGTCGGAGTGGTGGCGGACGGAGCCGAGGCGGGGCGGAGCTAAGGGGCGGCGGACGGAGCGGGGCGGGGTTGTGGAGGGGTGGCGAACGGAGCCGGGCGGGGCAGAGCTGCGGGGCGGTGGCGGACGGCGCCGGGCGGGGCGGAGCTGAGGGGCGGCGGACGGAAGAGGCGGCGACGCACGAGGCGGGTCGGAGCTACAGCGGGCGGGCCAGGGCCGGGCGGAGCTATGACGGTGGACGGGGCGGCGACGCACGAGGCGGGCCGGATCCGCGGCGGGCGGGCGGCGGGGCGGCGTGGAAACAACGGCGGGCGGCGGGGCAGGGCTGGATCTGATGCGGGCGGTGTGCGGCGGGGCGGCGGCGGGTTGTGGGGGCGGCGGGGCGGGAGGTCCCAATCGGGCGGGCGGGAAAGGAAATGAAGTGGCGGTTGGGCGTTCGCGGGCGGTGGCTGGTTTTGGACCAGATGTATCTCGTGATGTATATTTGCACCGCGAGGTGTTACATTTTACATCACGAGGAGGCCGCGGTCCAATTTTTTTTACATATGAACTGTTTATTGGAGCTACGTTTTTGGCCTTAGATGGTCAAAAAGTTAGTTACTTTTGCATTTAGACCATCTATTGGAGATGCTCTAAGGACACCACGCTAAGTTTCATGTTTTTTGGACTTTGTTTGTATTTTTTGAAACTAAAAATCCAATAAACTCAATGTTCGAGGTCGAGTCTTTGCAGCCGAATGTCTAGATCTTTTTTCTTTTCTAAGATAAGACCTAAACATAAACAAAAGAAACAAATATATTAAATACTTTGAAATGCACCAAATGACCTGATATAGCAAACGGACCTCCAAAAATGATAATTTTTTACATAAAAAAGTTAACGGTGCGTGTTGAGTGTACAAAAAATTGCAAGGCAAACCGATAAAGCTGCCGCCGCGTCGCGTTAAACTAACCCATTGCGTCTCAAAATCACGATTCTTCCTCGAAGATAGTGTGGTTTCTAAGTTGTATACATCACAACATTTGTGAAATCTTCTCAAAATTTACCACAACATACTAGTTTCATGTTTTCTTTATTTTGTTTGCATTTTTTTAGAACTAAAAATCAATAAACTCCAAGTTGGGGTCGAGTTTTGGCAACTAGATGTTTAAAGTTCCTTTCTTTTCTTTTGTTGGATAAGTCTTTAACATAGACTTAAGAACACACATACTCCTACAATTTTTCAACCCAATTCTGCCATATTTTACATTGCAATTCAAAATTTATTTATATTCACCAAATGCCTAGAAAACATACTAAATGACTATAAAAGGAAATAGAGAGGGGAAACTAAAAAAAGAAAAAAATATGTACAAAAGGAAAAAAACATAAATATAAAATAAAAAGATAATACACAAATAAAAAACAAAAGAAGGAAAAAAGGGGAAAGTGTTTGCGAGTGTCACGTAGCAGGGATGCTATGCGGCTGGCACTCGGCAAAGCTTTTCTTTGCGGAGTTTCAGGCCATTGTCGAACGTCTTTTATTTTCAGAAAAACTAACACCCACATATGCGGATGTTTGCAGATCGCTCACATGCCTTCATCATCACTCATTTTGTCACGTATGAATAGTTGATGTCAGCAGATTTTTTTTGGTTTTTGGTTTAAAAATATTTTATCTCCTAAATAAAAAAGCGAACTAAAAATTCGTTTTCATCATTAAATCCTTCTCGACGAGATCTACAAAACTAGACCTCATGTTGATATGTTTCGACGAATTTTTTTCCCCAAAAGTTGCCATGATATTTACACTATAGTTGCCATAGTGCTTAAACTAAAGTTGCCATGTGGCGATTTTAGTTTGTAGATCATGGCAATTTTATTTTTTGATGATGGCAATTCTAATACTTTGATCATGAAAATATTTTTTTATTGAACCATGACAATTTTAAGTACATGTATCATGATAATTTTAGTTTATAGTGCATGGCAAGTCTAATTTCTTAATTCTCCGTTTTATAATATGTTAAAATTTACTTTTAAATGTAAAAAAAAATAGTTGAAACATATCATGACAACTTCAGTGTAAATATCATGACAATTAATGTGCAATAGACATGGCAACTTTTAACAATTTTTTTACCGAAATATATCGATATAAGATCTAATTTTAAACATCTCGTCGAGAGAGATTTAATGATGAAAACGAATCTTCAATCGAATTTTTTATTTAAGAGATAAAATATTTTAAAAACTGAAAATTTAAAAAGATTCTCGCATGCATGCATGTGATGACGTGGCAATCTATTTGCATTAGAGACGTGTGATGCGTCTTTTTTTCTGCCACACATGTGACAGTTATTGACATCCTTTATTTTTACACTCGGTTACATGACATTTTGCACTCGGCAAACAAACCGGCACTCAGCAAAGCGAAATGCTGTATCCACGTATGTGGCAAAGGCTGGCGCCAATCACCTGGGCTCCATGATGTCGGTAGAGTAGAGTAATTCCCATTATATCTTTCTTCAAAAGGATATCAATGGCATAGGACATTTAGGACGCATCTAGAAAGCCGTTATTTTATTTATACATTGCAGTAACCAGATGCTTTATTCAACATATATATGAAGACTTGTGACATGGAAGGTGCACACAGTTCACTACATGATGGGTCTCTTTATTCCATGTACGGTGGCTTATGGTTACCATGGAACCTAGTTACACACGGTTCATAACATTACATGATGGTGCATGCATCTGGGCTCTGATCGCCGAAAGTCTGTGGCGGATAGTGCTGCGGATACGGCCCATAATACGTTGCTGGATTACCAGCATATGGGTATTGGTGGTATTGCTGATAAGCATAGTGCGGGTATGCGTAAGCGTAGGCTGCTGGGTGGTAGTTGTACTGGTAGTGGCCGTTCACGGCCATCTTCTCAGCCTCCGGCGCCACCGCAACAAGTGAAGCCGGCGCAGGCAGTTTGAATAGGTGGTCCTTCGTCTGGTTTTCCTCTACAACCGTCTCCTTCTCAACCCCATCTCCATCCCCTTTGCCTGGCTTCTCCGTTTCAGTCTCTTCTTCTCTGTTCACGGCTTCTTTGGTCTCTTCTTCTACCCCTAGTTCATTTTTGTTTTCCAGATTATCAGATGGTTCTTGCTTCTTGGCATTGGCATCCGCTGCAGGCGCATCCCCATCCATGGCTGCTGCTGGCGTATCCTCATGCAGTGGCTCAGCTCTGATGATGGCAGCCTTCCTCCCCGTGCACTTGTGGATGAACCCTACTAGGGTCGCTGGCTCGACCATCCCTTTCACCATCAGCTGTGAAGATTTGATGTGCGGCACGGCCTCCTCCACTCCTGATCAACAGTTTGCAACCATACCGTGTAAATACCGCAACAAACTAAGCAAGGAAGTCGACGTATTCGAGTAGTTAGCAATTGTACTATTAACATACGGAGTGCATCGATACCTTTTATCTTGACTATCCTCTTCTTCATCTCCTCACTGCAATCTTCACAGTGCAATTCTATCTTGAGCACTACAACCATTTCCTGGTCCCAATAATGATCAATATCACAAAAAGGTGGTTAAAAAAACGCCAGAATGTAAATGTAAAAAAACAAAACAAAATGGTAGTAGTGAACTAAGTAGGATATTAACAGCAACTAGCAGCAAGAAATTGGCTCAGTAAATACCATGTCGAACTCCGCTACATCCTTTTTCATGTCTGGCGCCCCGGCACCGTGTTTCTTGGTATCCTCACTTTTCACCGGCGGTGGCAGCTTCTCCGGCGATGGGCTCAGCAGCACCGCCTTCTTCCCGGTCTTCCTCTTGACCGCCTCGACCACCATGATCGGGTTCTCCATCGCCTTCTGGCCAGTTACCACCACCGTGTCGGTCGAGTGATCCACGATCACCTCCTCAACCCCTTAATTTATCCCACCAAGAACTTAGTTTTGAAACACCTATACATACAAATTAGCTAATTCCAAAACGAATTCCGGATGTGCATCCACTTTCATGTTACGTACCATCGAGGCGCAGCAGAGACCGGCGCAGCTTCCTGGCGCAGCCATCGCAGTGGACTGGCACGCTTACCACCACCCCGTTCGCCGGCGCATCGCTGCCTCCCTTCACCGGCGCCTTGTCCCCTTCCTTCCCAGTGCTCCGGGCATCACCGGCCGCCGCCGCCTTCTTCGCCCGCGTCTGCCACATCGGAACGAGAAAAATACCTTGAGAATCACGTACGATGAGCTGAAGATAAATCACCTGGACGGGAGAGAAGGTTTGGCGAGCGTTCTCTCGTTTACCTTGGCCATAGCGTGTGCTCGGTTCCTCGACCGTAATTGATCGATCTGAGAATGGAGCGCTCCAGTGTGCACACACATATATGTGAGTCATGGGATGCATCGTGGAGGGAGAGGGGGGTGCCACGTCTGGGCGGTGCAGCCATGGGATGCGCCGCGTGGCCGTTTGCATGCAGTGCGAAAACGTACGTGCTTCGCTGGATGCACACTCAGAAGCAGACGCTATATCTCCATTAAAGGGACTTTGTCTAGAGGACGCTATATTCGGTGCCGCCCGGGCGTACGTTTCCGCTCTTTTGGCTGGAAATGGGGATCGAAAGAAAAGGTACCGAAACGGCTGTAGTTTTTTTTTAACATTATAATACAGACGCAACCGTTTATGTATACACGCATACACTCATTCCTATAAACGACAGCGTAGTCGACGGAAACGTCTCTCACTGAACACGCATTGTCATAAATCCTGACATAAATTCAGGATAAATACGAGCATCGAAACTCGAACCCTAATGGACTTGGAATACCAGTGTCCATCTAACCATCTAACCACAGATAAATTCGCTATAAGACTCTTGTTGTTCATGGCAGGCTAATGCCTTGGGTTGCAATGGCATATATGTATGATGTGACCGAGACACATTTTTTTTGTTGTCCTACTAAGACACATCCAAAATGTGACATAACTTTTTTGTTCGGAGGTGACATAAATTACATCTAAGTTGAAGTTTTTTCTTTTCCTTTTTTTTTCTCAGGTTGTTCAGGGCTTGCAGCGAGGCGGAAGCTAAATGTCTTGGGCCTCCGTTCAGTTTAGTTTACCTAGCTTCGTTCAGTTTAGGTGCTAGCTTCATTCCTTCCCCGTAGGCTATCCTCCGTTCATTTTTTTTCTTTTTCCCGTTCGATGGCTCATCCTTTTTCTTCACAAGAATGTTGTTTTCTTGTATAAACCGTATATTCATGTATAGTTTAGAGATACATGAAAACATTAAAAAATATGTTCATGTAACTTTTAGAAAAGTGTCCACATGGTTTAAAAAAGTTCACCATGGATTTGAATTTTTTTAAGACAGTGTAAATTGTTTGCTAGTGTATTTTAAACAAATGTTGATAACACCCAAAAACAATTTGTGACATTTAAAACATGCTCACACATTTCAAAAGATATATGTGAACTTTTAGAAAAAATATTATACAACGTAAAAAATGTTTGCATAATTCAAAAGGAATGTTTCCAACCATTCACAAAATTGTATGTGACATTTACAAAAAAAATATGTTTGTGACATTTTAAAAAATGTTTATATAAATGTAAAAAAAATGATGTAGTATAAAAAATGTTTTGTACTCCCTCCGTTCCTAAATATTTGTCTTTCTAGAGATTTCAACAAGTGACTACATACGGAGGAAAATGAGTGAATTTACACTCTAAAACATGTCTATATACATCGTATGTGGTAATCCATTTGAAATCTCTAAAAAAATAAATATTTAGGAACGGAGGGAGTATTATTCAAGAAAAATTTCAATATTTATTTGAAAAAAATGTTTAACACATAATGGAAAAGATGTTCAAAACATATGTTGAAAAAAAATTATTTGTTCTTTTTAAATCAACATGTATAAAAAAAATCCAGATATATGTAGAAATTGCACAACGTGTATTTGGAAAGAGTATTATGAAAACATGTAAAAATTATAATGATGTATTTAGAAAATGTTAAAGACATGCTTGGTTGCACTTATGTTGAAGACACGCAGTTTGGGGCGGGGGCGACACATGCAGTTGCAGGGTGAGGGAAACACTTGTAGTTGCATGTTCGGTGATGGTCATGCTGCCATAAAAAAATCAGGAGTTTTAAAGGCAAAAATGAAAAAATAAAAAATAAAAAGGAAAACATAAAACAAAGAGGATGGACTTGTAACTGGGACAAAAATTTGCCGGGCCCACCAGTTGTGTATCAAGGGTGCACTTGCAATTGGGACAAAAAGGGATCACCCCTACCCCGAGTTGCATGTCGAGGGTGGACTTGCAACTAGGACAAAATGGGCGAGGGCCAATTGCGCGTCGAGGATTGACATGCAACTGGGAAACAATGGACCGGGCCCCCAGTTGCGTGTCGATGGTGAACTTGCAACTGGGACAAAAATGGGTTCGGGCGTTGAGAATTGACTTGCAACTGGGACAAAAATGGATTGGGCCCCCAGTTGCATATCGTGGGTGAAGTTGCAACTAAGAAAAACGGGATTTCCCCACACCCTAGTTGCATGTCGAGTGTGGACTTGCAACTAGGACAAAAATGAGTCCGGTCTAGTTGTGTGTTGAGGATGGACTTGCAATTCAAACAAAAATGGGTATGGCCTTCAGTTGCATATCGAGGATGGAGTTGCAACTAGAACAAAAAGGTACACCCAGTTGCGTGTTGAGGATGGACTTAAATCTAGGAAACAATTGGTCAAGGCCTAGTTGCGTGTCAAGGGTGGATTTGCAAATGGGACAAAAATGGGTCATGGCCAATTGCGTTTGAAGTATGGATTTGCACTTAGGACAAAAATGGGTCGGACCCCCAGTTGCATATCTAGGGTGGAGTTGTAACTGAGAAAAAAAGGGTCGCTGCCATCCTAGTTGCATGTCGAGAGTGGATTTGCAACAGCTACAAAAATGGGCCTGGTCCAGTTGCGTGTTGACGATAGACTTGCAACCAGGACAAAAATGTGTTGGGCCCTCAGTTGTGTATCGAGGCTGGAGTTGTGTAACGCTCCGATCCGATGCGCCAGGTGTCCGCCAGTTATTCGTCATTATTGCCATGTCATTTGCTTGCGTGTTGCATTTTATCATGTCATCATGTGCATTTCATTTTGCATACGTGTTCGTCTCATGCATCCGAGCATTTTCCCGTTGTCCGTTTTGCAATTCGGCGCTCCTATGTCCTCCGGCGTTCCCCCTTTTGTCTCCTGTTGAGAGCGGGTGTTAAACGTTCTCGGAATGGACTGAGGCTTGTCAAGCGGCCTTGGTATAGCACCGGTAGACCGCCTGTCAAGTTTCGTGCCATTTGGAGGTCGTTTGATACTCCAACGGTTAACCGGGTAACCGTAAAGCCCCTCTCTCTTTGCAGCCCAACACCCCTTTTAAAGTGGCCTAAAACCCATCTAACTCCCATCCATGCTCTCGGTCGTTAGATCACGATCGCGTGGCCGAAAACCGCTCCTCATTTGGACTCTCCTAGCTCCCTCTACCTATAAATAAGCCCCTCCCCCCGAAATTCGCGGATCAAATCGCAGACGAAACCCTAGCCCCGCTCCCCTCGCGCGCCGGACATGTCCAACCCCGCCGGACATGTCCAGCCTCCATGTCGTCCCGGCCAATCCGGTGCCGCCACGTCACCCCGCCGCCGCTCTCCTTCAACCGCGCGCCGCCACCTCACCCTCTCTCTCCTCCCACCACCGCCGCGGCCCGCGGGGCCCGGATCGGGCCCGCGCGAGCCCGCGCCGCCGCCGCCGTCCGCCCGCTCGGCCTGGATCTCCGCCGCCCGCACCCGACCGCGCCGGTGGCCGCAGCCCTCGCTGGTGCACCCTTCTGCTCCGGCCACCGCTCACCGGAGTTCACCGTCCGTCGCCGCCGGCCGCCGCCGCCGTGGGCGCGCCGCCCCGCGCCCCGCCGCGCCTCCCGGGCCTCCCCAGCACTGCCTCGCGCGCCTCCGCGCCTCCGTCGCCACTGGCGCGCCGCCGAGGCGCCCCACGCCGGCCACGGCCTCCTGCCGCGGGAGCCCTCGCCGGAGAGCCGCCGTCTTCGTCCCCGCCGCCTGGATCTGGCCTGCACCGCCCGATCCGGTTCTTCCCCGGCGTCCCCGCGACCTCGCCGGCATCGCCATCAGCCGCCGCCGCCGGCGTGACTTTCCCCGACACTGTGTGCGTGCGGGCACATGCGCAGCCATGCCTCTGCACGTGGGCCGCGCCCCCCTGCTGGCCCATCTCCTCGGCCCAGCCCCGGCCTGCCTCTCCTTCCTCTCTGGGCCGAAGCCCGTGGTGAGATACCCCTATTCCCCGCCCAGGCGACATATTGCTATATAACGCTCGCTCTATTTTTTTTCCGTTCTGAAAAACTGCGAAGTCCCCGAATCTGCAGTAATTTTCATGCCTTGTTCATCATGCCGTATCTCTGCATCCGTAGCTTCGTTTTGTGCGTGTAATATGTCAAATTGTTCATCTCAACGAGTACATCATTTCGTTCCATTGAATCATATTCATTTGAGGTCATCTTGATGCTTGAAACGTCGTTGTAAGAGTGCTTCATGATGTTATTTGCTGTCTGTTATAAGAACGAGCTCTTTTGTCATTTTTGCCATGATTGATGTGTGCATCCAATGAGGTTGATGTCTACATGTGTTTTGAACTATGCCATGTCTTCTTTACAGAGGTGCTTACCATGTATTTTTGTGATCAATGTGGTGACTAGCACAAGCATTCAAACTAGGCATCATGATGTTGCTAATTTTAGTCCCTGTTCTGCTGTTATTTTGATGCCATGTAAACATGATGCTACAGAGAGATCCATGCATATTTTGAGATACTTCAGTAAGGGTGTTTTGAACATGTGGTTATTGTTTATCCATTCATGCCCTTTGTTGCAATTATGGAGTAGTATAGCATGTCATTTTCGTGCTCTACTTTTGCTTCAAAATGTTTCCTGGCAGATTGTTTACATGTTATTCAATTTGGCCAAGGTTGCTATAGTTGATCCTTGCATGCTATGGACTTGTTCTTGCCTTGGTTGGTTACATAAACATGTCTTCTTGATGATGCTATGCTTATCTTGTCATGCAATGACTTGTGGTGAGTGAATCGAGCTTGTTAAGTAGTGTACTTGATGTTGCTGTTTTGCTAGACTGAATCTGTTATTTCGTGATGCTATATAAACATGTTGCTACTAATCGTTCTATGCATAATCTGGAGATATTCTATAAACATGTTTTGTTCTACATGTTATTCCCTATCCATCCATGCCCCTGTTAGAATTTATAGCTTGCTGTAGATTGTTCATATCTTGCTCCAAAGTTGCTTCATAATATTGCTGTCAGCCTGTTAACATTAAGTTCACTTGTTGTCATGTGTTTTCCTAGTGTTCTATGCACCCTATGGACTTGCTATTGCCATTCTTAGCTTCACAAACATGTCTTCTTACTGTTGGGTGCCTTGTCATGCCATGTAATGCTCTGTAGTGAGTTGCACAAGCTCATCAACATGCCTTCATAATTCTGTTTCTGCCATGTTTGAATCTGTAATATAACTTGCTATGTTTACGTGGGTGCCATCATATTTTCTGAACCTTTTTGGCTTATGGTCAGTAAAGGACTTTTGATCTATGCATTTAGTAGATTCATGCCATGCCTTTGTTTGCCATGATAAGTTCCTGTAACATGTTGTTTGATAGCTCTAAACATTGCATCATGATGTTATTTTCTGCAAAGTCTGAAATTGTTATAACTTGCAATCTTACCATGTGTGTTTGAGCATGTTCTAGTGATTTCTGGAGATAGATCAGTGTTCATGTTTTGTTATGCTCTACCTGTACATCATGCCCATGCTTTTTGTTTTCTTGTTGAGGTGCTGTAGCTTATTGTTTTGGTGCTTGCAATATGCCTAGTTGCTGTTTTGGACAGCTTGTCCTTTAAACTTGTTTCATGTGTGTGTATTGAACCGTTGCTCCGTTTTGAGTGTGCTCTATATGAAGCTTGCTTGATTTTGCATGTAGTTTCATATTATCATGTTGCATCCATGTTTTGGTGTGTTTGCTTGATGTTTGGGTGCATTTTGCATCAATGCCATGTTTAACTTGTTTTGCTCATATCTTCTAGGCCGTAGCTCCGAACTAAATGAACTTTATATGTAACTTGACTAGAATCTCGTGTAGATCATCTTTGTGCATCTTAACTTGATGTTTAACAACTTGAACATAAGGTTTATTCAGATCTGGACCAATTTCGAAATATGGATATGAGGATTTACCGGAATTGTTATATGTAGTTCCCGGCCTCATTTAAACTTGCCTTGATGTGTTGCTCTTGTTTGCATTATCTCTTGCCATGAGTAGCTTCATCTAGATTTGTCATGCATCATGCTTGTTGTGCATCATGTCTTGTATATGTGTGGTGTGTTTACTATGTTGTGTGCTTCTTTTCGATAGTTCCTGTTTTGTTGCGATCGTGAGGATTCGTTCATCTACGGTTGGTTCGGCTTCATCCGTTCGTCTTCTTTATGGACTCGTTCTTCTTCCTTGCGGGATTTCAGGCAAGATGACCGCTACCCTGGATCTCACTACTATCATTGCTATGCTAGTTGCTTCGTTCTATCACTTTGCTGCGTTACCTATCACCTGTTTATTCAAGCCTCCCATATTGCCATGAACCTCTAACCTTTGACACCTTTCCTATGCAAACCGTTGTTTGGCTATGTTATCGCTTTGCTCAGACCCTCTTATAGCGTTGCTAGTTGCAGGTGAAGTTGAAGATTGCTCCATGGTGGACAGGATTTTGGTTGGGATATCACAATATCTCCTATATTATTAATGCATCTATATACTTGGTAAAGGGTGGAAGACTCGGCCTTTTGCCTAGTGTTTTGTTCCACTCTTGCCGCCCTAGTTTCCGTCATACCGGTGTTATGTTCCCGGATTTTGCGTTCCTTACGCGGTCGGGTGATTTATGGGACCCCCTTGACAGTTCGATTTGAATAAAACTCCTCCAGCAAGGCCCAACCTTGGTTTTACCATTTGCCTCACCACCACCTATCCCTTTCCCTTGGGTCGGCCAACCCGAGGGTCATCTTTATTTTAGCCCCCCCGGGCCAGTGCTTGTCTAAGTGTTGGTCCGAACCAGGCAGACTGCGGGGCCACCTCGGGGCAACTCGAGGTCTGGTTTTACTCGTAGGCTGACCCATCCGGTGTGCCCTGAGAATGAGATATGTGCAGCTCCTATCGGGATTTGTCGGCACAGCGGGAGGCTTTGCTGGTCTTGTTTTACCATTGTCGAAATGTCTTGTAAACCGGGATTCCGAGTCTGATCGGGTCTTCCTGGGAGAAGGTCTATTCCTTCGTTGATCGCGAGAGCTTGTCATGGGCTAAGTTGGGACACCCCTGCAGGGTATAATCTTTCGAAAGCCGTGCCTGCGGTTATAGGCATATGGGAATTTGTTAATGTCCGGTTGTAGATAACTTGACACCAGATCCGAATTAAAACGCATCAACCGCGTGTGTAGCCGTGATGGTCTCTCCTCGACAGAGTCCGGGAAGTGAACACGGTTTCTGGGTTATGTTTGACGTAAGTAGGAGTTCAGGATCACTTCTTGATCATTGCTAGCTTCACGACCGTTCCTTTTGCTCTCTTCTCGCTCTTATTTGCGTATGTTAGCCACCATATCTTGCTTAGTCGCTGCTGCAGCCTCACCACTTTACCCCTTCCTTTCCCTTTAAGCTTTGCTAGTCTTGATACCCATGGTAATGGGATTGCTGAGTCCTCGTGGCTCACAGATTACTACAACAACAGTTGCAGGTACAGGTTTATGCGATGATCATGACGCGAGAGCGATGCTTGCTTGCGTTGAGTTCTTCTTCTGCTTCTTCTTCGATCAGGGATAGGTTCCAGGTCGGCAGCCTGGGCTAGCAGGGTGGATGTCGTTTGAGTTTCTGTTTGTGTTTCATCCGTAGTCGGATGATGCTCTTATGTATTGTGATGTTGTATTCATGTGGCATTGTATGCCTTATGTATGTATCCCCATCTATTATGTAATGTTGATGTAATGATATCCACCTTGCAAAAGCATTTCAATATGCGGGTCTATCCTTGGTGGGACCTTCGAGTTCCTTTTGGATAGGGTCGCATATTGGGCGTGACAAGTTGCAACTAGGATAAAACATTGCATGTCAAGGATGGATTTGACACTGTGGTAAAAATTCGTCACCCCTAATTGCGTATTGAGAGTGGACTTGCACCTGAGTCAAAAAGGGGCTGCCCACACCCTCGGTTGTGTGTCAAGAGTGGAGTTGCATCTGAGAAAAAAATGGGTGGGGTCCAGTTGCTTCTCAATGGTGGGTTTGTAATTAAGACAACCCCCAGTTGACGGACTTACAACTGGGAGAGGGTCGCCCTCCCTCCCGGTTGCGTATCCAAGGTGAACTTGCAACTTAGATAAAAAGGGGTCGCTCCCTGATAACCCACAAGTATAGGGGATCACGACAGTCTTCAAGGGTAATATTTCACCCAAATTTATTGATTCGACAAAAGGGAGCCAAAGAATATTTGTGAGTCCTAGCAATTGAGTTTTCAATTCAACCACACCTGGCAAATTATATTTCTGCAACAAAGTGTTTAGTAGCACAATAGTTTAGTTTTGATAGTAGAGGTAGCTATAGAAATAGTAACAGGAACATCAACAGTAGCAGTTTGTGATGATTGTAACAGCAACAACAACAGGAACTTAGCAAAGATCAATATAAGAAAAGCGTAGGCATTGGATCAGCGATGGATATTCATGTTGGATGATATTCATCATATAGTAGTTACAACCTAGAGTGATACATAATAGCTCCAATTCATCAATGTAATATTGTCACGTATTCCGTATAGTCATACATGCTTATAATAAGAACTTGCATGACATCTTTTGTTGTACCCTTCCATGGCAGTGGGGTCCATAGGAAAATCTAAGGGATATTAATGCCTCCTTTTAATAGAGAACTGGAACAAAGCATTAGCACTTAGTGAATACATGAACTCCTCATACTACGATAATCACCAAAACAAATTCCAATTATTGTCACCTTGGGGTATTTGGATCATAACACGTAATAGTTGCGCACAACTTGCAAGATAGGATAAAGAACTAAACTATATCCATCATAACATAGAGGGTTCAGATCTGAAATCATGGTACTCGGCCCCTAGTGACAAGCATTAATGATGAGGACATCTCGACCATGGATACCACACCAACAATTATCAGCGGTCCAGTCACAAGAAGTCGCACAATGCAAATACATGATCAGGTGAACACTAACTTAAGTTTATCATTTGACCTTGAAAACATGGTTGTGCCTTCACCTCCTTTGTTGTTGGTTGAACTCAGGTGCAATATCGAAGAAGGCCAAACACATATCAATCCGTGCAAAACAATGTTTTATGGCAAAGAAACAAAGTTAGGAGTTCATGAAGAAATGAGTTGTCTGCTGAAGAAACATTGTTCCGATTCTGACGAAACAATGTTTTGCACGAGTTTGGATATCCCAACTTGCGAAAGGTTTCCAGAACTCAGGTTTGCTACTGAAGGAAACATTGTTCGACTCCAGTGAACAATGTTTGGTCGGGAACTGCCAACCACCTCCGACAAGAGATTTCCAGAAGCTACCTCATTAAGTCTTGAAGCCATTTAGTCAAACAAAGCTGGTTCACTTTCACACCTAAGCTGGTTCCAGAAGCTATTTCTCTTTCACACCTATCCAGGGGGGTTTTCCCGATTATAAATAGGCTAGCTCTTCCCTTCATTGGGGGCTTTTGCTATTTCTATCAAAGAACAAAGACATAGACTCCTCCTGAGATTGGAGAGCTCTTGTTACCCTTATTCTCGTGATTCCTTGAGAAATTGCTCCTAATTTGTGATCCACGACTAGACCGTGTTGTGTGGATTAGAGTTCATAGTTTCCCTTGCGAATTGCACCTATCCCGTGCTCCACGACTTGAGAGTGGTTGTGTGGGGTAGTATTGCGGGTTGTGGATCGGTGAATGTTCGGATTGCAAGTTTCGGTGAGCCTCCTCCTCGTCGGGTCATAATCTCTTATTTTCCATTTTTGGCTGCTTGCAGCTAGTTATCCCCATCTGTTTATCGATCATACGCCATGAAGATCGAACTTCCCCTTGTACTCCCTCTTCTCCGAAGACGGGGTCGCATCAATTAAGCATAACAAAGTCATAGCAGTATCAATCTTAGAACATAGTGGATACTAGGGATCAAGCCCTAACAAATTGACTCGATTACATGACAAATCTCAACCAACTCCATCACTGTCTAGGAAGCCTACGAAGGAATTACTCACTCCCGGCGATGAGCATCTTGGAGTTGTTGATGGAGGATGGTTGATGATGACGATGGTTGAATCCCCCTCTCCGGAACCCAAAAGGATTCCAGGATCAGCCCTCCCGATGAAGAATAGGAGGTGGCGGCGGCTCCGTATCATAATGTGATGAAACTTTCTCTCTGATTTTTCTTCACGAAATAGTATTTATGGAGTTGGAATTAGGGAAACCAGAGGGTCGAGGGGCCCACAAGCTCACAGGGCGCGCCTTGGGGGGGTGTGGATGGGTTCCCCCTGAGCTTGTGGCTCTAGGGTTCCCCCCTCCAGTAGTTCTCTTCGACAATATTTTTTATAAAATCTGGAAATAATCTCCATAAATTTTTAGCTCAATCTGAGAACTTTTATTTCTGCACAAAATAATACCATGGCAATTCTGCTGAAAATAATGTTAGTCCAGGTTAGTTCCATTCAAATCATGCAAATTAGAGTCCAAAATAAGAGCAAAAGTGTTTGGAAAAGTATATATGTTTGAGACATATCAAGTCCCCCAAGCTTAACTCATTGCTTGTCCTCAAGCAATTCAGTTGACAAACTGAAAGTGATAAACAAAAACATTTACAAACTCTTATGTTTCTCGTTGTTGTATATTTACTTAACTAGTGTTCAAGTTTTAGCAAAGATTATGAACTAACCATATGAATGTTAACACTTAGGTCTCACATTTACTCATGACAATAACATAACCAACTAGCGAGCAATAATAAGATATCTCGAGTGCCAACAATTTGTTAAAATAATCATGATATAATATGATAACATGGTATGTCGCTAGCCTTTTCTGGGACCGCAAAACATAAATGCATAGCACCTATGAGGTTCAAGAAGCAACTAAACATGGTAATTTATGGTAGAAGAGATCCAGTCATGGTCACGTCCCACATTAACTAGACACAATGCATAAGATTGACAATATCGCTCTCAGGACTGGTGCTTAAAGTGAGAAGATGACGACTCAACAATAAAAGTAAATGACATAAAAGTAAATAGATAGGCCCTTCACAGAGGGAAGTAGGGATTAACAGAGGTGCTAGAGCTTGAAGCTTAAAACAGAGATGAATACATTTTGGGAGGTGTGCTTTTCCTGTCAACGTCACGATCGAGGATTTTAAGTATCTTCCATGTTAAACACATTATCGATGGTTCCCAAGCGGAAAGGTAAAGTTTACACCCCCTCAACCATACAAATACAAGCCATGGCTAGCCGAATTCATGGGTGCCCTCCATACAATCAACTTTCCGAGGGAGTTTGTTTTATTATATGTTCTTTATTTTGATTATAGGACTGGTCATCCCAATTACTTGCCTCTCTCGTGCAATGACAAGTGAATAAACCCCCATCGTGAGAATAACCCGCTTAGCATGGAAGATACTGACCGCCCCCCTGTCGCTCCATGAGCGGTACGGGCACAAAAAATAGATGCTTATTTGAATGATTAGAGGTGGCACATGCAAATTTACTTGGAATGACAGAGTAATACCGCATATAGGTAGATATAGTGGACTCATCAGGAACAACTTTGGATTTAAGGATTTGGATGCACAAGCAGCATTCCCTCTTAGTACAAGCGAAGGCTAGCAAATAGATTGAGAAGATACCAACTAGAGAGCAACAACAGTCATAATCATGCATTGAGAATAATTAACATTGAATATGAGCACCAGTAGGATATAAATACCATGAACATAAATATCATGGAGTTTATGTTGGTTTTGAATCAACTACATGTGTGAACATGTGCCAAGTCAAGCCACTTGAATTGTTCAGAGGATACCATACTATCGTACTACATCACAACCATTTTAGTGCATATTGACACTCAAGATAAATCATTATCCACTCCTAGCTATTTAAGCATGGCATGAGAAACTATAATCTCTAATTGTCATTACAAACATGTTTACTCATAGTATGTTGAATCAAGAACGACTGAGTTAAACATATTTACAAAAACATAAAATAAGAAGAGTTCATTCCAGCTTTCCTTCACCGCAATCACTTCATCAAATCATCGTCATTATTTCCTTTCACTTGCACGACCAAATGATGTGAAAATATTAATAGTGCAAGTGTGTCATGGACTAAGCTGGAATCTGCAAATATTTTATTCAAAGGAGAAGACAAGGTAATATGGGCTCTTTGTTAAATCAACAATAAAGCGTACCAGAGCCACTCAACAATTTCATCATTGTCTTCCCCTTACGATAACTCAAAGAAAAGAAAAGAATTTCAGAGAAACACACTGAAATATTTTTGGAGTTTTTGGTTTTTCTGAAGGAAACAAACTAATGAAGGAAAAACGAAAAACCAGAAAAACTATTTACAAGGGAAAGCTACCAACAAACAAAAGAAGAAATATGATTTTTTGGGTTTTCTTTTACTACTAAGAACTAACGTAACAAGAAAGAAAAACCGAAAGAAGCGAGAAATATTTTGGATTTTTAAAGTTTTTCAAACACACAAGAGGAAAGCGAAAATAAAAATAACATGGATATACAATGAAAGAGGATGAATACCGACAACTAGAATGAATGCGTGATACATGAATGTAATGTTGGTGAGAAATACGTACTCCCCCAAGCTTAGCCTTTTGGCCTAACTCGGTCTATTGCCATGGGTCGAAATAGCCACCTCTTGGGTAATACCGAGGCTCCTAAGGCTCCTACTGATAAGCGGGCTCCTGAGGCTCCCTCTGATAAATAGGCTCTGGGGCTGGCTCTGGCTCAGGTGCTTGGGATGGTGTCAAGCCCCAATAAGCGTAAATGTCCTTAGCCATGTTAGTGTACTTGCCCCTGAAAAGATCAAACATAGATGACGCAAGCAAGGTAATAATCTCACGAGTACTCTGATTGAATACCAAGTTATACCGAAATCGCCTTGGGCCATTGTCAATAAAGTTATGCCAAACCATGCTATCATAATCAAGATATTTAGTGGGTAAAAGCATCTCTTCCTCCTCGTCATGTCTAATAGGAATCTCAAAATGTCCAGCGAGGAGGGAAGCATAAATACCACCATAAATAATGCCATTCGAACAGTTACTATGTAACCGTCGAGCAATCATAGCTCCCAAGCTAAATGTTCTATCGCGATAAAGAGCATGGCGCAAAATAGCAAGTTCAGGTGAACTGAGAGTTCCACTCTCCCATCGACCAGTCAATACCTCCTGGCAAATAATGAATAATAATGCAAAACAAAAGAAAAAATGTAAACTAGCAACCAAGCTTCAGAAACTCCTCTCACCTCCCCCACAGTCACCTCAGATTTAAAATCCGTGACATCACTAGGATGTGGCTCTAGAGGCCTGCCCTCGTTAGGAATCATGCAAAATTCACAAAATCTACCAAGTGTCATCTCTCTAGGAATATCACAGAGGTGAAATGACACGGTGGGCATATCTCTCCTAGCATGGAAGTGAAAGTTTTGCATGAAAGTATTAGTGAGGAGGAGGTATTGGTCACACTTATGTTCGAGAAAAGGAAGGAGGCCAACATTGTTTGCCAAATAATAGAAATCATCATGAATTTTGCATCCCTCAAGAATGTGTTGCATGGCCATTCACACAGCCGCACCTCGGTCGCACGAGTAAGGTTGTACTTGGGCTTTCGAGTTTCCTTGGGACTCCGGCTCTAAGAACCTCTCAACCTCCACTTAAGCATTTTCTTTTTCTCAAAAAATTTCTGAAATTTTATTGCCTCAAAATAAAAGTGAACAACACGCTTGAAAAAATTGATAGCAACTACCCCCACATGTATCTAGAGGGTATATCATGCATCAGAACTACTTTGGACCATACAAATTCAACATGCAAGCTGAAAAACATGGACACCACAACAACAAAAATTTGCAAAATATAAAGCACTAGCCCAAAAACTAATTGGAGCATTGGAGGAGTCACATACCAAGGAGTAATCCCCAAAAACAGTTTCGAAAACTAAGCTCCAAGCAAGGAGATCGAAAATCGCACGATGTCGTGGTGGAACACGATCACCTATGGGGCCATCAGCCCCTTGTGGTTCGGCAAGGGGGAAGATCACATTGCACAAAGATCAGATGCCATGGGATAGCACGACGACGATGACACTGGTGGTTTTTACCCAGGTTCGGGCCGCTGAGAAGCGTAAAACCCTACTCTTGCTTTGATGGATTGGATGGGGGAACATGACGAGCACGCAACGCTCAAGCCCGACAAGGCCGCCTCGGGGAGAGCAGCTACGCGTGTACAAGTGTGAGGGGGTCCAAATCCTTTGTTAGGTCGCCTTGGACCTCATTTTATAGTTCAAGGGGTAACCACAATGGAAAAATAGTCTTTATCTAGAGATTAGATAGCTAACAGTGCTATCATACCTAACTCAGGCAGTTAGGACAAAGTGCATTAAATGCATTGCTAGGTGTCACGCTGAGGAGGCAGCCCAGCAAGCCTGCCGCACCGCTCAACCATCTCTCACCTATCATCTTGACACGCCTCTCGACGGGTGTCACTTGGGTAAAACTTGTCTTCCAATAGGCCGCCATGTGCTTAGGAGAGGCCACTTAATCATTTGGGGGTTTGACACCGCATTGATAAGTGACTTGCATCGCTGTGCGGTGGAGCGGTGGTGCCTTGGTGGGGGGATTCACCCCTGGCGAATCCGACAAGCTTGTCGGGGAAAACTTGGACTTGTCCCTGGGACGGCCTCGACCCGGCCAGGCTCTCTTGCCCGGCAAGGGAAGCCCTCCCAAGGTGATGCCTTGCTGTTTTGTTTGTCTTGGTCTTCTTGATCTGCTCTTTGATCTCACTAAGAGCTACTTCTCTGGCTTGGCCTTGGATTGCAGTGTTGATGCTGACCAGACGATGCCGGTACGCCTGTGTATAAGTCTAGGCAACAAATGCAAATGTTTGTTGCACCGATAGGAGCCCCCGGGCCTTGCCCATACGTGTTGCTGAGCATCGTTCGGGTAGGCCCAACAATTACACATGCGAGCACCTGAGCCATGCCACTACGGGTTTTAAGTCTCTCTTGACATTCTCCTTGCTTCTTCATTAACCTGTGATTGAGTCTGTTTTCAGTTTTTCTGTGAGTCATGCGGAACGGCGTGGGTAATTCACGCTGTGGCCCATGGGTCGCCCATGTTCACGGGGAGGTAACTGCCATTTTACCCATCTCACTACCCCTGCCATTTCTGCCATGTACGCTGCATGCATTTGCGGAGGGTTGGTGGCGGATGCGTAGGGCACGGGAATGAGTGCCATGGCAGAAACCTAGTCGACGCGGATAGGTGCAGGAGGGCGGCCTTGATTCCGTTCATTGCACAGGAGTTGGATTGGCGGAATGAGGCTGTTGCCCTCTAGGTGGTGAGGAGCCAGCCCCCAGCCATGCTCCCTTATAAAAGGAGGCGCGAGCGGAGGGATCACTCACCCACATATCCTCCTTCTCCTCACATCCTTCTTCCCCATCATGATGAGAGGAAGAGGTCATGGTCGAACTCCAGCAGTGGCGACAAGGACCTCCTCCAGGCACCGCCTTCCTGCTCTCGCTGGAGATGCGGGGGCAGAGTCCAGTGCATAGGGCGGAGCCACATGACGTAGTCGTGGCCGCCGTGATGCTCGGGGTAGAGGAGGACGTAGTGGTGGTGTAGCTACTCCACCTCCACCTGCCTTGGTCGCAATGGAAAGCCACATCGGGGACAAACCGTTGGAGTTCATCATCAAATTGCGCGGACCACGAGTAGTCGTCTCTGGCTTCCTACCCCTTTCGCAAGGGTGTTGGAGGTAGAACAACCGCCATGATTGAAGCTACACATGAGGGGCTGCCGTAATGGCAGCATGTAGGCGGACGTAGAGTTCCCCGCACCTCATGTTATGCTTCTCTGGCGCGGCTGGAAAACTTTCGCACGTGCCCACAGCTTGGCGGAGGGGCACGTCCTTCACTTCACATCAAGGTCTTCGGGCGTTCGGGTGCTCTCTTAGGGTGCTGGGCGGAGAGCTCAACTGACGACGAAAGCTCCTCCTCAAGCGACATCAATGAAGAGGACAATGTCGGTGAAGACGACGACACCGAGTGGGAGGACGGCGGCTCGAGCTCCAGCTGAGCGCAGGCTGAACCATCACCGTCAGCAGGGGTCTGACGACACCATCATCTGCACCTGGGTCTTCTTCCCCCGGTAGAGCGATTTGCCGGGGTGTTGGGTGTGGATGCCCCCACCTCCTCCAGCAGTCTTCTAGTTGGGCCTCGGCTGGCTTCCTAGTGGGCTCCGGCTTCGTCCGCCCTGCCAGGTTCCGCTGGTCCTGGCGGTGGTAACCAGGGCATCGCCTAGCCGCTCTCTCCACCCGTCGTCTTCGCCCCCACCAGTCCCGATCTTGTCAAGCTGCATCCCGCGGGCCTTGACGGGGTCAGGCTGGGCTTCTGCCCAGGCACTCCTTTTTCCCTCTTCATCCCTCACTGCAGCTCCTAGGAGGAGACGGACAAGAAAGGCATTATGGGGTCATTTATCCTTTTTCAATCTAAAACATGTAGACATTTGCTAATCTTTAGTCTAAAATATGTAGTCTTCTACCCATGCTTGTACTCTGTATGATCTATACTTGTTTATCTGCGTATTAATGAAAAAGAGAGCTTGTCGGGTATTTTGTGCATGTGTAATGTTCATGCTGAGGAGTGATCCCTGAATAATTTCAAGTAAACAATGTTCCCCGGCAGCACATCTTACCGGTTCCTTCCCCTGCTACTATTATGCCCTTACATTAGGGTAGGAGCGAGGATAGGAGTAGGCCCCTCGTCTGATCCTTTCAACTGTTACTACGACCAACTTTTGACCGAAGAAACTTTGGACTAAGGTAGATGGGAGCACAAAAGATAGGAGCGATTAGGTTTTCCCACGCTCAAGTTTTCCATGCAGAGATACATGATGGGTGGTGAGGTGGACTTAGCTATGTTCACCGTCCTTCTTTTCGTCTCCGGCAGTGATAGGGTGTCGGGGGTCGATGCGCTGGCATGCTCTCCATTTTTCCTTCCGGGAAGCTCTCCGGTAGTGGAAGCTGTGAGTCAAAGAGGCACAAGGGAGAAACCACTTGCATACGATCTCATTGTAAAAGGATTAATCAGCTCATGCTAAGCATTGTTATAATCCTAGCAAAGATATATGCTTAAACTAATCCTGCATGCAAGTTTTTAAGGCGCCAACACTTTGTTTTATTATCTTTGCACAGGGTCTGTGCCTGGCTTTGTACAAAGTGTTACATGCACATCAGCAAGGCTTGTACAAAAGGTGGCTGCCGGGCTGAGCCCGGCAACCGCGCCTTACGGGTAGAACTTGCGAAGATGCTCAATATTTCATGAGTTTTGCAGTTTAATGCCATCTTCAGTCTCCAGACGGACTGCGCCAGGTCTGGTGACTCGTACTACCCGGTAAGGGCCTTCCCACTTTGGCGTCGACTTGTTGGAACCCTTGGCGGACTGAACACGCCTAAGGACAAGGTCACCTTCCTCAAGGCTCCGAGCATGAACCAAGTGGCTATGATAGTAGCCCAAGGCTTGTGTAGCACGCACAACAACTCGGAGACGATCTTCCTTGAGGAGGACATCATCGTCATGCCGGTGCTACTCCTGCTCTACTTCATCATAGGCAAGTACTTAAGGTGACCCGTATATGAGTTTCGTGGGGAGCACTGCTTCTGTCCCATAGACAAGGGAGAAGGGAGTCTGCCCGGTAGCTCGATTTGGTGTCGTACGGAGGGACAAAAGAACCACCGGCAACTTGTCGATCCAGCATTTGCCGCATTTCTTCAGCTTATCAAACATCCTCATCTTGAGCCCGCACAACACTTCAGCATTCATCCTCTCGGCCTGTCCATTGCCCCGGGGATGAGGAACAGAGGGGAAAGAGACCTGTCGGGGGGATGAACCCTGGGCAAGCAACGGAACCTGGATCCTTTTCAAAAACAGCAGGGCCCGCATTGCCCCGCAAACCGGCACGCACCTGGCTGGGTTGCTCGACCCGGCAGGGCCCGCAACCCGGCAAGGTACGTCAACCCGGCCACAACAACTGGCGCAAGACAACTCGACCCGGCACAACCAAGGCTTCCCCAGCAAGCCAGCCCCACCCATGGCGTCCACGGCAACCCAGCCACGGGTCAGCTCCCGTCCCATCCAGGCCGTACGATGGGACGAGACCTCAACCACCGATGACCAAGACAATAGTGTTTCCACCCATGCCCGTGGTCAGCCGGGGCGTGGCAACAGTGCCCCTCACCTACCCGCTGACCAAGGCTGGGGTGGCAACAGTGCTCCCGCCCTCACCGCTGACGACAACAAGCGGCAGCCTGACGGAGAGCACTGTACACGACTCAACTCGGCTATGCCCTGACGATCGACAAGACGACGCATAGTCCCCCTAGGCACACAGGGCCCGCACCTAGGGGAACCCGACGAACCACAAGCCCACAAGCGGGACCCAACTCGGTGTCCCAGACACCGACAATACAGACCCACCAACTCGGCATATTACCATTGTAACCCTGGGTGGGTTGATCTATAAACCCCCCAGGAACCCACGCCTATAGGGGGACGACAAGTAAGAAACAAAAGCACGAGCAAGCATAGAACTAGCCACCCAATAGCAGTACCGGAGAGAAGGAGCAGCCCAAGCCTTGGCCAGCTTCCTTCCTCCTCCACACAGCTCCACGAGCAACATTGTACTATCAATCATCCAACCAAACTTGGCAGGACTAGGGGTGTTTTCTCTCCGAAGAGCGCCGAACCTGGGTATGTCCGGCGTCCCGCGCCCGCGCATGCCAACCTCGCCTCTGGAGCCCACCAGCACCCTCGAGCCTCCTCCTCTCTTTAGCCATCCCTTGGTATCTGCCGTGCGCCCAGCACGATAGTTGGCGCCCACTGTGGGGCAGCTCGAGGAGATGGCCGGGAGCATGCTTCAGACGGGGCCCTTCTCCTACACCGACGAGTCCGTCGCGCTGGCGGACAACGTCGTTGGCGCGCTCGCCGCCTCCTTTGCCGTGCTCCGCATCTCTGATGCGCTCGCAGCCGACGAGTACCCCAGCAAGGTGCTCAGCTACTCCGACTCTCCCCTTTCCCTCGGCGGTGGCATTGCCGCCGGGGGGATGGACGTCCATGTGGAGGTTTACGTCACAGGAGATGGCGCCTCTTCCTCGTCGAGCAAGACGAGGAAGCCCGCGGAGGCCAGGGCCACCGCGGAATGGACCGAGTCGTCCGATCCGCTGCGTGCTGCGATGCAGAGCCTCCGCATCCCCATCGGTACCGACGTCGATGCCACCAACGTCACCGAAGCCCGAACCCATCTCGAGGATAGACGCCAGCAGATGCTGGACCTGTCCGAGATGCTGGCCGCCACCAGGCGTCGCCTGGAGGCCGCTCAGATGGAGCACGACGCCGCCCACGGAGTTACGCCCGCCACGGCCGAGCCAAGCCGGGTCGCCGATGCTCACGCCCGGGAGGAGCGATCGGCCGAGCCTTCGGCACCGTCCGGACCATCTACGAGACCCCAGTGAAGAACATGCATGCTGCGGAGGCAGCTGCAGTCGGCCTCAACCAACTCACGGGCGAGGAGCTCAAGGAGCGCGTCGGGCGGATGCGCGAGCTCCTCCGCGCCGCCAACACCTAGCAGGATCGCCTCAACCAGCTCGCCAAGCCGGTGGGGTCCGGCTCCGCCCGTCTTGGTGGACCCGGTGAACTTCTGCACACAGCTTCCTCGCCACCCGGCGAGGCGCACTCCGGCCAAGTCCGGACTCGATGCAACCCGTCTGCCACCGCCGCCGATGCTATGGGCAACGAGCCCGCCCCGGAGACCCAGCGCGGACCCGGCCAGCATGGTCGGCGTCCAGCTCCAACCGACCCGGCCCCTCGGGGCCTGGCCCAAGTCCACTCGGCCCGCGCGCCATCGACGACGCCGACGCGCGCCACCGCCTCGATCAGCCCGCTCGCTCCCTGGAGGTGGAGGAGAGCAGCGCGATCGGGCCGACGTGCTTCGGCCCACGCATCCGGGAGGAGCCCTTTCCAAAAGGGTTCGTGCTCCCCCGCGACACTCCCAAGTACAATGGGACTGTGAAGCCAGAAGAATGGCTCACCGACTACACCACGGTCATTGGCATCACCGGTGCCAATCATCGTCTAGCCATGTACTACGCACCGCTCATGCTCCAGGGGTCGGCCCGCACGTGGTTGAACAGTCTGCCGATGGTCAGCATCAACGCGTGGGTCGATTTCGAGGAGGCCTTTGTCCGCAACTTCACGGGGACCTACAAGCGACCCGGTTGCCCTAGCTAGCTCGCCATGTGCGTGCAGGGGCCAACGGAGACGGGTCGCGAGTACCTCGCACGTTGGACCGAGCTCCGAAACAGCTGCGAGGGCGTCCATGAAGTCCAGGCGATCCAGTACTTCGTCAGCGGGTGCCGAGACAGCACCCTCCCCAAGCACAAGCTCTTACGCTCCGAGCCGGCCACCATGGCCGCGCTCATGGTGACGGCAGATAAGTACACCAACGTCGACTCCACCATGAAGATCCAGGTGGCGCTGGACGAAGCCGGCAAGGCAAAGCTGGTTCCTCCCCCGAAGCCGGCCGGCGAAAGCAGCCGGCAGCAGCATCATCAGAACAACAAGCGCAAGGCCGACCAGCCGACGCAGCGTCACGACAACCGGCTCCTCGCGGCTGCCGAGCCCGTGGCGGACCCGGCAACGAAGCGCCGGCAGACCGGCAAGATGGCATGGTAGCCCGCCATGAGTTTCGAGGAGATGCTCGACGCCCCATGTAAGCACCACATCGGCGCAAGACCCTCCACGCACATGCTTCGCCAGTGCGTCATCACCAAGCGCATCATGAGGGGAGACGTTCTACCTCCTCCGGCTCCGGCTCCAGCTCCAGGCACAGGGCAGCCGCCTCCGCCTCCATAACCGCCTCCCGCCGGCGGCGCAATGCGGAATGACGCCTACCCAGACTAGAATGCGGCCTATGTCGTCTTCACCAGCCTTGGCAACGACAAGCGCAGCGAGCGCCTTCTTCGGCAGGAGGTGAACACCGTCGTCCTGGCCAAGCCGGATTTCATGCACTGGTCGGATCGCCCGATCACCTGGACCCAGGAGGATCACCTGGCAGTCATGCCGTGTCCGTGTGGATACGCCCTCGTCCTCCATCCCACCATCGTCACGCGACGCACATGCAAGTTCTCTCGAGTCCTCATCGACAGTGGCAGCAGCATCAACATCCTCTACCGCGACACGATGACCAAGCTCGGCCTCAAGGCCAAGGATCTAGAGCCAACCCGGACAGTCTTCCACGGCATCGTACCCGGCCTTTCCTGCTCGCCCATTGGCCGGGTCCGACTCGATGTCCTGTTTGGTGACAACAACCACTTTTGGCGCGAACCATTCTGGTTTGAGGTGGTGGACCTGTCCAGCGCATATCATGCATTGCTGGGCTGGCCCGCGCTTGTCAAGTTCATGGCGGTTCCCCACTACGCGTACCTGAAGATGAAGATGCCGGGTCCCAAGGGCCTCATTACTGTCACCGGCAACTACCGCAAGTCTCTGGAGTGCGCCCGAGACGGAGCCAAGTTGGCCGAGTCACTGGTCATTGCTGAGGAGCGGCGCCAGCTCGACCGGATCGTCGCCCTGGCAGGCGAGGCCTTTGATGCATCGATCCCGACCTCGGACCCGGCCGACGAGGCTGCCTTCAAGCCCTCCAGGGAGACCAAGAAAGTGAAGCTCAACCCTGAAGACCCCAGCTGCAGCAAGTACGTTGTCGTAGGCGCCCGCCTCGACAGCAAATAGGAAGGCGAGTTCGTCGACTTCCTCCGTGAGAATCGGGATATCTTCGCATGGACCCCCAAGGACATGCCAGGTATCCCGAGGAAGTACGCCAAGCACAAACTTCATGTCCGCAAGGACGCCAAGCCTGTCCATCAACCCCTCCGACAATTTTCTGAAAAGAAGAGAAGAACCATTGGTGAAGAGGTCGCCAAGCTTTTGGCGGCCGACTTCATAATGGAAGTGTTTCACCCCGAGTGGCTGGCCAATCCAGTCCTCGTCCTGAAGAAGAACAAGAGCTGGTGCATGTGTATCAACTACACCAGCCTTCATAAGGCCTGTCCCAAGGATCCGTTTGCTCTCCCACGGATCGACCAAGTCATCGACTCGACCACCGGGTGCGAACTCCTGTCCTTCCTGGACGCTTACTCCAGCTATCACCAGATCAAGCTGGACCCGGCCGACGCCTTGAAGACGTCCTTCATCACGCCCTTTGGAGTGTATTTCTACATCACCATGTCGTTCGGATGGAAGAACGCCGGCGCCACCTTCAAACGCTGCATGCAGAAATGCCTGCTGCTGCAACTCGGCCGCAACATCCACGTGTACATGGACGACATCGTGGTGAAGACCAAGCAGCACCTCACGCTCCTCGACGATTTGAAGGAAACATTCGCCAACCTCCGCGAATACAAGGTCAAGCTCAACCCGGAAAAGTGCGTCTTCAGCGTCCCGGCCGGAAAGATGCTCGGCTTCCTCGTCTCGGAACGCGGCATTGAGGCGAACCCGGAGAAGATCAAGGCCATTGGGCGCATGCGCAAGCTGGCTTGGCTGCGCGACGTTTAGAAGTTCACTGGGTGCTTGGCCTCGGTCAGCCGGTTCCTAAGCCGGCTGGGCGAGAGGGCGCTCCCCCTGTACTAGCTGATGAAGAAGACATGCCCGTTCGAGTGGAACGACAAGGCAGACGAAGCCTTCCAATACCTCAAGTGCATGCTCTCCACTGCACTAGTCCTGGCCGCGCAAACCGACAAGGAGCCGCTGTTGCTCTACATAGCCGTGACCTCGCGGGCGGTTAGCATGGTGCTGGTGGTCGAGCGACCAGAAAATGGCAAGAGCCAGGCCGTCCAGCGACCAGTCTACTACCTGAGCAAGGTGCTCTCCATTTCGAAGGAGAACTACCCGCATTACCAGAAGATGTGTGACAGTGTGTACCTCACCGCCAAGAAGCTGAAGCAGTACTTCCAAGAGCACGTCGTCACCATCGTCAGCACGACGCCTATCAGAGAAATCATCGGGTGCCAAGATGCCTCCGGCCGGGTCGCCAAGTGGGCGATCTAGCTAGCCGGCCACACCATCCTCTACGAGCCCCGCACCACGATCAAGTCTCAAGCCCTAGCCGATTTCCTCGTCGACTGGACCAAGACCCAGTACTTGCCGCCGCCTCCCGACTCGACGCACTAGCGCATGCACTTCGACGGGTCCAGGATGCGACTCAGCTTGGGGACCGACATCATACTGTCATCTCCAAAGGGCGACCGGCTCCGCTACGCGCTCCAGATCCACTTCGCCGCCTCCAACAACGTCGCCGAGTATGAAGCCCTTGTGCATAGCCTCCGGCTTGCCAAGGAACTCAGCATCCAACGCATCCTGTGCTACGGCGACTTGGACCTGGTGGTGCAGCAGTGCTCCGGCGAATGGGACGCCCACAACTCCAACATGGCAAGCTACCGCTTCCTCGTCCATAAGCTATCCAGATCCTTCGAAGGCCGCGAGTTCCTCCACATCCCGGGCGTGGAGAATGAAGCAGCCGACACGCTCGCCAAGATCGCCTCGTCATTACAAGCCATCCCGTCTGGCGTCTCCCTCGAGCACCTGCGCAAGCCGTCCGTCAAGCCATCGCCGGACTCCGAGTCTATTCATGTTCTAGACGACCCGACCGCACCCCAAGTCGGCCCGGGGACTGCTGAACCCGGCCCAAGGGCTGCTCAGCTCGACCCGGCCACCATCATCCCGGACCCGGCCGTCGCCATCGCCGACCCGGGGGCTGCTCAACTCGGCTCGGGGGCTGCCGACTTGGAACCCACCCTGGTGGCCGTCTTCGCAGTGGTTGCAGCTCCATCTTGGGCCCTCCCAATATCCGAATTTCTAAAGAACGGGGTTCTCCCCATGGACGAGACCGAAGCTCGGCAAGTTCAACGCAGGGCATCCGTCTACAGCATCATCAATAACGAGCTTGTCAAACATAGCTCTACCGGCGTGTTCCAGTGCTGCGTCGAGCAGGATCGCGGCATCAACATCCTCCTCGACATGCACCAGGGCGAGTGCGGGCACCACTCCACATCACGATCCTTGGTGGCCAAGGCGTTCCGCCATGGTTTCTATTGGCCCACGGCCCTCGAAGACGCCGAGTCGCTCGTTCTCAAATGTGAAGGGTGCCAACGCTTCAGCAAACACAGCCACCAGCCGGCGTCAGCACTCTGCACCATACCGATCGCCTGGCCCTTCGCGGTCTGGGGACTCGACATGGTGGGACCCTTCAAAACCGCTCGAGGCGGCATGACACACTTACTAGTGGCAGTGGACAAATTTACCAAGTGGATCGAGGCAAGACCTATCAAGAAGCTGGACGGGCCAACAGCCGTTCGATTCATCAAGGACATAGCGGTGTGCTACGGCATGCCGAACAGCATCATCACCGACAATGACACCAACTTCGCCAAGGGCGCGCTCGAGCAATACTGCTCCGTCTCTGGCATCCGCCTCGATCTGGCCTCCGTGGCACATCTGTAGTCCAACGGGCAGGTCGAGCGGGCCAACGGACTCATCCTGTCTGGCATCAAGCCGCGACTCGTCGAGCCACTTATCCGCTCACCCGGCAGCTGGCTTGACGAGTTGCCAGCAGTACTCTGGAGTCTGCGCACCACGCCGAATCGGTCGACCGGGTTCACCCCGTTCTTCCTCGTTTATGGAGCTGAAGTCGTCATCCCGACCGATGTCGAGTTCGACTTGCCACGCGTCGTGATGTACACCGAAGCCGAAGCCAGAGAGGCACGCGAAGACGGCGTCGACCTGCTCGAAGAAGCGCGCCTTCTGGCACTTAGCCATTCAGCTATCTACCAGCAAGGCCTGAGGCACTACCACAACAAGAAGATCAAGCCCCTCGCATTCCGCGAGGGCGACCTCGTCCTCCGACTCGTCCAAGAGCAGGCAGGCCAGCACAAGCTGTCCCCTCCATGGGAGGGCCCATTCATCGTGAGCAGGGACTTGCACGATTGCAACGCCTACTACCTCATCGACGCGTGCAAGTCAAAGAAACGCAAGAAGGACACCGCCGATGAAGAAACGACCCGGCCGTGGAACGCGGAACTCCTCCGCCCGTTTTACAGTTAGCCGCACGAGTGTATGTATCGTCGCCTTTTGCGAACGCATGAAACTACGGGGTCCCCGAACGAGACTCGGGGGCTGCCTTTTGTTGAGCAATTTATTGCGTCCTTATTTTCTCTGCATCACTTCACCACTGAACCCGGCCATCGGTCCGACTCGCTCGACCGGTGGCTCGGGGCCAGGCCGGCTCGGTCGCCACCCCGCCGCCTCACTTAGTGATTCCTGATAAAGTTGGGACGCCACGGCCCCCACTCCGCCCTAAAACCGCAGATCCAGCTTTGGCTGTCGGCGGGCAAGCACAATAGGCCAAAGCTCCTTTACGCTTCATACACTAAGTCAAAGGCCATCGGGTCGATCAACCCAGCCCGTTGCTCATCAGATAAATAGCCGCACGACCGGCTGCTCGCCAACCGGCTAAGCCGGATTGCCAAAGGCCCATGACCCGAGTTCATTACACCATAACAAACCCCCAGTGGGTGGGTGGACCTGCTACTTAACAAAATTCTACTTAAGGTATCTCAGGCATCTCCAGCGCCACATTGCAACGTCGACGGCTCTCCCCTGGCGGCCTCCGGGTCCAGCGAGGCACCATTGTCCTCCCCGGCGTCCGCATCACCGTAGACGCTTGTCTCCTTCGAGCTCCCCTCCGGATCATGAAGAAGCAAGCTGTAGTCGTCGCCGTCCACGACCCTGCCGTCTTTCGTCCGCTCCGGATGGAACTCGTCGTGGAAGGCAAACTCGGCGATGTAGCTGGCCCGGGAGGCGATCCGACCGGCTTGCTCTTGCAGCAACTGCTCCGAATTGGCGCCCTGGCCCATCAGCGTGTCCAGCTAAAGATCTGGATGCCAAGACAGCGCAAACCGAAGCGCCATCTCAGCACCGGCACGGGCGGTGGAAACACGCCACTCGCCAAGGCGGTCCGGGCCCATCTCCAACCAACATGCCAGGCGCGAGAAGCTACACGGATGGACGGAGTCCGGCCACAGGACCGTTGTCATCATGGTGCCAGCCTGGGACAGCTGCTCCATCTGTGTCCCCAGAACCCGTAGGCGGGCCTCAGCAGCGGCAATGATCTCCAGGAAGTTCCAGGCCGTCCGCGGATCCGTCCCAGACCCGACAACGCCGGTCGGGTCGCGCTGGTAGCGGACGGCTTCCTCCGCCAGCCGCTGCATCTCCGGGAAGGCCCCTGCCGTAAAAGAAGAAGCAAGTTAGAAGAACAACAAGGAAGAGAAGCCGGGTCCCGACCCGACAAATTACAAGAAGCAGCACTTACTGGAGAAGGACTCTTCCAGGTGCTGCACCTCGAGCAACATACCACGCCGCTCCCGCTCCATGACGCAGTCGCGCTCCCCGAGCGCCTTCTCCAGATCGGCCGCCTTAGCAAGGGCCGCCTTCAGCTCAGCATCCTTGTCTTCGGCCGCCTTCTCGGCCGCCTCGCGGCGGCGAGTCTCGTCCTAATGAGCCTCCTCGGCCGCGGCGGCCTATTCCCGCAGGCGGTCCACCTCGGCCAGGAGCCGGCCCTTGTCGTCGGCCAACAGGCCGCGCTGCTGGTTCGCCTCGACCAGGGCCTGCTGCGTCTCCACCACCTTGGCGGCCTCCTCCTTAAGGAGCTCCACCTCGGCCTCGAGGCGGCTCTTGTGACCCGCCAGCTGCTCGTGCAGCCGGTTGGCCTCATCAAGAGACCTCGGGCCACGGCTGCCTCCGCCCTCGCCTGCGCCGCCTCGACGCCAAGGCGGCCGACATCAGCAACAAGCTAGTCATAATGATGACCGTCCCGGAGCAGCTGGGTCCGCCAAGACAACACCTCGACTGCAAAGAAGAAAGGTTAAGCAGAAGAAAACAGGCAAGGCTTAAGATTAGGCCCAACTACTACGTAGTTGGCCCGAATCTCGGGGGCTACACCCAGTGGGTGCGCTATCACGCTCCCACTAGAAAAGAGCACGAACGTACCTGCAGCGACGTGAAGCTCCTCCTCCTTGGCAGCAAGTTGCTCCTTGAGCTCCCGATGCTTGCCCAGGAGACGGTTGAAGGCGGCAATCCGGAAGGCATCAAGATGCTGAAAAAAGACAGAAGTCAGAACAAGGCCCGACGATCTAAAGATTCGACCCAACTACTATGTAGTTGGCCCGAACCTCACGGGCTACACCCAGTGGGTGCGCTGGCGTGCCCCCACAAAGAAGAAATTACAAGGAAACAAAAGAAGGAAGAGTTACCAGAACGGCGCGCTCTAGGTCGCGTGTCCGCTCCATCTCGACCTGGGCGAAGGCCTCAAGCCGCTCCGTCCGGCCTCACAGGCGACGGCTGACGGCATCCAGCGCCGCCTCCTCCTGGGTCTGAGGCCCGAAGACAGTCGTGCCCCCACTCCGCGCTGGCTGAGGCATGGCAGCTCGGCGGCCACCCTGCTGGGGCACCAAGGCATGCCCCCGCTGGCCGCTTGCGACGCGGCCAGCACCTCCTTCGACACCCCTCCTGGCGCCGACGGTGACCCAAACGCCAGGATGCTCTGTGTCGCCACCTCAGGCACCGCCGCCCGCGGTGCCTCCTCCATAGCCGATGGCGCCTCCAGCACCGCCGCCCGCAGCGTCTCCTCCAGGACGCCGCCGCCTCCACCACCATCATCCCCCGCGTGCTCGACCACGTCGGCTCGCGGCGGGGTGTCGCCCCGCACCTCCACGACCTCCCGGTCGAGGATCACCACCTCAGCCCGGCCCCCACGGCCGCGCTCCCTCATCGACAACGGCTCAAAAACTATCGCTGCCACCACCGTGCCCTCCGGCATCTCGCGCCAGGCCGGCTCCATGCCGGATCGCGCCCATGCCGCCGCCGCGTCCGTCCAAGCCTGGACCAACGCCGCCTCCAGCTCCGCGTTGGCCTGGTTCCTATCCCGCCAGGCTAAAGCTTCGACATCTTTCTGGTCCAGGCCGAGGTCCGAGTTGCCCCGTCCCTCCTCCCCGGCCAGGCCAAGGAGGTCAGACCAGCTCCTGTGGAACGCGGCCCCTTCAGCGGCCGCAGCCTCCGCCGCCGTCCTCGCCAGCGCGATGGGCGACCTGAAGAAGAAGGCAGAATAAGCAAACTGGCTCAAGAAATCTAGACGCAAGCAGGAAATGAAACTTACCCCGTCCAGACCGGGACCAGGGTCGGCCTCCCGCGCTTCTTCTTGGCCGGCCTCCGAGGCTCGGCCGGGTCCGCCGCGCACTTTGAGCCACGGGGTCGCGACGCGATGCTGTCCTTTCCATGTGGGCGGCTCAGTGCCGCCCCATGCGAGGACCCGGCTCCGCCCGCGTCACCGCCTCCCCCGCCCAATGCCGCTACACCAACAACCGGCATCAGCATCGCCTACGCCGCGACATGATCAGCAATGCAAGGCAAAATGAAGATGGAAATATGCAAGACTTACCAGCACGACGCCCAGCGCCGGCGTTGGACTCGGCCACCTCCTCGCCACCCTGGGCCGCGGGCTCCTCTGGTGTCACCGGCGCCACCTGCGACGGAGCCCGGGAGTAAGGATGCCGGATTGCATTCAAAAGAATCTCCTGCGTCGCGTCGGGACAAATAAGAAGATGCGCGATAGCGAAGTAAGAAGACCAGACGCTCAGATGCGGCGCCGGGTTAGACTGGCTATACGACGCCTTGCCGAATCGCCACTCCTCTCCAAGGTTGGCCTTGGAGATGTCGTTGACGCCACTCACGACCTGCTCCGCAGACAACCGCGTTGATCCCATTCGGTTGGGGTCCTACAGGCCCATCATCTCGCCGATGAAGCAGGAGCGCCTCTGAAGCGGAAGGACCCGGCGGTTGATGAACGCGGCAAGGAGGTCCGTGCCGATGAGCCCCTCCTGCGTCCTCATCACCGTCACCCGCTCGCAGAGGTTGACGATCTCCTGCGACGACCGCTGGAGCGAGTAGCCCCAGTTCATCTTCGCCTGCGGCGGCACGATGACGAAGGGCGGAAGATTGATATGGTTCATGCCATGGTTGCGAACGTAGAAGAAGGAATTCTGCCACTTCTTGGCAGAATCCTCGAGCGGGATCTTGGGGAAATCTGCCCCCGACCGCTTCGAGATGATGGCGGCGCCGCTGTCGGCGAACTCCCCGGCCAGCGGGCCCTGCTGCTTCTAGGAGAAGAAGCACGCCCAGAGGTCGATCATCGGTTCGACCCCCAGGTACCCCTCGCACAGGGTCACGAAGCCGGAGAGCTGGACGATGGCGCCGGCGCCAAGATGGTGCGGTTGAAGCCCGAAGAACTCCAAGAATGCGCGTAAGAAGGTGCTCACCGGCAGCCCGAACCCGCGGTCCATATGCATCAGGAAGACGACGCGCTCCTACCCCTCGGGCCAGGGCCTCTGCTCGCCGCGCGACAAGCGGACACCAACGTCCGTCTCCCGCGGCAGGCGCCGCGAAGCTCGAAGCTGCATGATGTCATCACTAGTGACGTTGGAGCCCATCCAGGAGCCTAACGGCAGCGCCATGGACAGAAGCGGGAAGAAGAAGATGAACGACGGAGGAAGCTCTGCTCGGGGCTGCGGGCGCAGCTGTGCATTGGTGGCAAAGAGCAGAGCAGGAGCAGGGGGACAGGAGGGCACGAGTGAGAATGGTGTCCGCCGCCCCCTTGCCCCCCTCAATTTATAACCCCCGGTTCAAACATGGGGAAGTGGGATCATCTGCACGCGCCTGTTCCACTACCCCGCTATAAGTGCGCACGTACACACGCACTAACTGCTCGGGGAAGTGCAACCGGTCCCCAGATGCCACAATAAATCCACGCGTGTGGCCCAAGGGCGCACGGCGGCGGGCCCCCGGCCCATCGCCCGGTCCCGTCACGCGCGTGGCCTGTCAGGCCCCTCCGACTTCCGGGCACCATGTGGCGCCTGCGCGAAGCCCAAGGGATCGCCTCAAGATTCGACGGCCGGGATGCTGCGATCGGGTTTCCGAGAAAACCGGCACACAGTGGGTGTTGCCGGACCCGACACTCGTAGAATTCGCCTTTCTCAAAGGGGAAACTGTGGAGGCCCACATCAGAAGACGAGGGACCTTCACAGCTTCAGGGACTACTGTCGAGGGGATGAACCCCGGGTAGGCAACGGAACCCGGATCCTTTTCAAAAACAGCAAGGCCGGCATCGCCCCGCAAACGGACACGCGCCTGGCCGGGTCGCTCGACCCGGCAGGGCCCGCAACCCGGCCAAACTCCCCGACCCGGCAAGGTACGTTAACCCAGCCACAACAACTGGCGCAAGACAACTCGACCCGGCGCAACCAAGGCTTCCCCAGCAAGCCAGCCCCACCTGTGGCGTCCACGGCAACCCAACCATGGGTCAGCTCCCGTCCCATCCAGGCCGTATGATGGGACGAGACCTCAACCACCGATGACCAAGACAATAGTGTTTCCACCCATGCCCGTGGTCAGCCGGGGCGTGGCAATAGTGCCCCTCACCTACCCGCTGACCAAGGCTGGCGTGGCAATAGTGCTCCCGCCCTCACCGCTGACGACAGCAAGCGGCAGCCTGACGGAGAGCACTGTACACGACTTGACTCGGCTGCACCCTGACGATCGACAAGACGGCGCACAGTCCCCTAGGCACGCGGGGCCCGCACCTAGGGGAACCCCGCGAACCACAATCCCACAAGCGGGACCCTGCCCGGTGTCTCGGACACCGACAATACGTACCCACCAACTCGGCATATTACCATTATAACCCTGGGTTGGTTGATCTATAAAACCGAACCCACGCCTATAGGGGGACGACAAGTAAGAAACAGAAGCCCGAGCAAGCATAGAAGTAGCCACCCAACAGCAGTACAGGAGAGAAGGAGCAGCCCAAGCCTTGGCCAGCTTCCTTCCTCCTCCACACAGCTCCAGGAGCAACATTGTACTATCAATCATCCAACCAAACTCGGCAGGACTAGGGGTGTTATCTCTCCGGAGAGCCCCGAACCTGGGTATGTCCGGCGTCCCATGCCCGCGCATGCCAACCTCGCCTCTGGAGCCCACCAGCGCCCTCGAGCCTCCTCCTCTCTTTAGCCATCCCTTGGCATCTGTCGTGCGCCCACCACGACAAGACCTTTCTCCCAAAGTTTTGGATGTACTGCATGAAGGTGTGGCTTGTGAACTGGGTGCCGTTGTCAGTGATCACCCTGGCGGGTACTCCAAAATAGCACACCAATCCTTTCAAGAACTTGATAGCTGATTGTGTGGTCACCTTCCTCACTGGCTCCACTTCCAGCCACTTTCTAAACTTGTCGATTGTGTAGTACAAGAATTCAAAGCCCCCGGTAGCACGGGGGAAGGGGCCCAAGATATCGAGCCCCCAGACCGAAAATGGCCAGGACAAAGGGATTGTATGGAGAGCTTGAGCTGGTTAATGGATGCTCTTGGAGTGAAGCTGGCAGGATTCACATCTGGTGACTTGCTCAATTGCATCTTGGAGGGCCGTGGGCGAGTAGAAACCTTGTTGAAAAGCTTTCCCAACCAAGGCTCTTGATCCAATATGGGAGCCGCACACACCCTGGTGTATCTTTGCTAGTAGTTCCAGCCCCTCTTCCCGGCAAATGCATTTTTCAATTTCACATCATTTGGCCTCCTTCTGTATAGAGCGTCATCGACAAACTGGTACATAATGGACCATCAGGCTACTCTTTCAGCTTCTTCTTGCTCTTTGGGAAGTTCTCCTGTTTGGAGGTAGTGGACTATGTGCCGTGCCCAAGTTGTAGCCCGAGGCTCAACAACAAGGACAAATGGCACTTCCTCATTCGTGGGAGCGCTTACTTCGACCGCAAGAACTTGAGGTTCCGCGAGAGAGTGCTGGTTACCAAGCGAAGTTGAGCTATTCTTGGCAGTCTCTCTACCAACAGCCTCGGGAGGCTCTGCCGGGAGATACTTGCCGGAGTCCAACCTCCTTCTTTTTCTGGCCATCATCGATGGAGTTACTGAAGGCTGAGTCAAGTGGAGGACAAAAGTCCCGAGTTCCACAGGGAGCTTTTTTGCAGCGCATTTTGAAAAATAATCAGCAATGTTGTTTTCCGCACGCGGCACGTGCTCTGTTTGCAATCCATCAAAACTCTCCTGCAGCTTTCTCACTTCCTCAACATATGCCTCCATCAACGAGCTTTGGTAATCCTTATTGACTTGTCTCACTATGAGTTGCGAGTCTCCACGGATGATCAGCTTCTTGATTCCCTGTTCTACTGCGATTCTAAGCCCAACAAGGAGCCCTTTATACTCAGCAGTGTTGTTGGTGGCCACCTTTCAGGGGAAGTGCATCTGAACCACATACTTGAGGTGTTCTCCAGTGGGTGCAAGAAGGAGCACGCCAGCTCTAGCGCCCTACAACGAGAAAGCACCATAAAAGTACATGATCCACTCCTGAGGCGCTTCCCTGCCAGGGATAACTGTCTCTGGTATCTCTTCATCTGGAGTGGGCATCCATTCTGTAGTGAATTCCGCCAATGCCCTGCTCTAGATGGTTGAGGTACTTTCGCATTTCAAGCCAAAGCTTGAAGACTCTAGTGCCCATTCAACTATCCTGCCAGTGGCTTCACGGTTCCTGAGTATGCGTTGGAGTGGGAAACGGGTGACAACTGTGATCTTATGGGCTTGGAAGTAGTGGCACAGTTTCCTTGAGGCCATGATAAGGCCGAAGATCAACTTTTGCACCCCAGAGTACCTTGACCTAGCCACCTGCAACAAGGAGCTGACAAAATACACCGGCCGTTGCACCACCTTCTTCCTTGTCGCGGTCTTTGAATTTCCTTTGTTAACTTGCGCTACTTCTCCTCGATCTATGCCCGACCTTGCCGTGACTGGTTCAATTTCATCTCCAGAAGGATCAATTGCTGCAACTACTTCCTCATCTACTTCTCGCTGCGCCACCAGCGCTGCACTAGCCACTTGATTAGTTGCCGCTAAGTATAACATCAATGACTCTTGTGGTTTAGGAGCGACTAGGGTGGGAGCAGAGGAAAGGTAGGTCTTCAGGTCTCGCAATGCTGTTTTTGCCTCCGAGGTCCACTTCATTGGGCCAGCCTTTTTCAAAATCTTGAAGAAAGTCAAGGCATGCTCGGCAGACTTGGAAATGAACCTACTCAGCGCGGCAACGCATCTGGTCAAACATCTCACATTTTTAACAGTCCTGAGTGCTTGAATCTGCTCAATTTCTCTGATCTTGTCGGGGCTAGCTTCTATCCCTTAGTGAGATACAAAGAAACCCAGGAGCTTGCCGGAAGGAACGCCGAACACACACTTCTCAGGGTTTAACTTCAGGTTGATCCTGCGCAAGTTTGCAAAGGTCTCTTCTAAATCTTGAATGAATGTTGATCTATCCTTTGTTTTGACCACTATATCATCCATGTAAGCTTCTACATTCCTGTGCAACTGACGCTCAAAACCAATTTGTACTGCTCTTGCAAAAGTGGATCCAACGCTCTTTAATCCAAAAGGCATCCATACAAAGCAGTACATGCCACATGGAGTTATGAACGCGGTCTTCTTTTCGTCCTCCTTGGACATGAATATCCGATGGTACCCGGAGTATGCATCCAAAAAGGAAAGCAGATCACACCCGGAAGTGGAATCCACAATCTGATCAATGCACGACAGGGGGAAAGGGTCCTTTGGGCAGGCCTTGTTCATGTCTGTGAACTCAATGCAGAGCCACCATTTCTCATTTGCCTTGCGCACTACCACTAGGTTTGCTAGCCATGTTGGATGCAGTACCCCTCTGACCAAACCAGCTGCTTCAAGTCTCTTGATTTCCTCGATAATGAACTGTTGCCATTCCAAAGCCTACCGAGGGAGTCCTGGATTAGGGGGTGTCCGGATGGCCGGACTAAGACCTTTGGCCGGACTCCTGGACTATGAAGATACAAGATTGAAGACTCTGTCCCGTGTCCGGATGGGACTTTCCTTGGCGTGGAAGGCAAGCTTGGCGATACGATATGAAGATCTCCTCCCATTGTAACCGACTCTGTGTAACCCTAGCCCTCTCCGATGTCTATATAAACCGGAGAGTTTTAGTCCATAGGACGAACAACAATCATACCATAGGCTAGCTTCTAGGGTTTAGCCACTCCGATCTCGTGGTAGATCTACTATTGTACTACCCATATCATCAATATTAATCAAGCAGGAGTAGGGTTTTACCTCCATCGAGAGGGCCCGAACCTGGGTAAAAACATCGTGTCCCTTGTCTCCTGTTACCATCCGCCTAGACGCACAGTTCGGGACCCCCTATCTGAGATCCGTCGGTTTTGACACCGACACCTACTTTCTGACCTTCTGCTTGATGTGCCGAGCATGAGGGCAGACAACAAGGTGGTGCTCGATTACCTCCCTGGGAACACTGAGGATGTCATATGGTTGCCAAGAAAACACATAGACATTCACCCGCAAGAAGGCAATGAGCGCTCTTTCCTATTTGTCATCAAGGGTGGCGTCGATGGTGAACGTACCGTCAACGCCATCCTGCCTTGCCGGAACCTTCTTTACAATAGGTGAAGCAACTTTGGATCTCTTAATAGTGGAACTCTCCGGCAAATCATCGATAGGTGCAGCGCACTCCAGAGAGGCACGCTTCTCGGATTCCTTCCCGACATCTCTGCTAGCTTTCTTTTCCTTCCTTGTCTCCTTGGCGGGAGCTTTAGCTTCTAGAGCCTCAGCTGCTACCACGTCTCGATACATCTTGTCAATGCATATGATTGCATCTTTCTTATTTTGAGGGATTGAGATGACTCCCATTGGCCCTGGCATCTTCAAAGTGTTGTAGGCATAGTGGGATGCCGCCATGAATTTTGCCAGGGCTGGACGACCAAAGATCCCATTGTATGGAAAAGGAAGCTCGACAACCTCAAACACAACCTTCTTGGTTCGGTAGTTTAGTTCTCCGCCAAACGTTACCGGCAATGTAATCTTCCCCTTAGAATGGCTCCTGCCGGGGTTGATTCCTTGGAACGTGCCAGTAACCTTGAGCTCTTCATCAGGGATCTGTAGCCTGCTGACCACTTTGGGGGAGATCAGAGTCAACTCAGCCCCACCGTCAACTAACATCTTTGTGACCTTGAGGTTGCGGATTGTTGATGAGACCAACAACGGCAAGCACCCCACCGCAATAGTATGGTCAGGGAGATCCTCTTCATGAAAGATGATAGGCGTGCGAGACCATTTGAGCGGCTTCCAAGAGTCTGCAGCTGGTTACACGACATTGACTTCTCGTGACCACTTCTTGAGCTGGCGGTGAGAGGAGTGCAAAGATGCACCTCCATCAATGCATATTGCATAGGGCCTCAGTGGCTTTCTGGAATTCTTGCTCACTGGTTTCCTCTTCATCTCCTTCATCACTTTCACCATCTTCTTCTTTCTTCTCACGATCTCTAGCAGGTTTCTCCTTTTGCTGTGGGGCCTTGCCGCGGAGGCCCCCTCTACTGCCACGACCTTTCCCTCTGGCACCCTCTTGGTCTTTCTCCCAATCCCTTTTATCATACTCTGCCTTCTACTTCTTAACAAGTTGTTCGACCTGGTGGTATTCTTGGAGATCATGACCTTTGGTGTGGTGGATTTTGTAGTAAGGCCCATTGGACTTCCCAGCTTTCTCTCCCACTGCAGCCTCCCGGCAATCAGCGCACGCAGCAGCTTCCTTGCCTGGGCCCTAAGTTTTGGCCTTCTTGCCGGTGCTAAGATCGCCAGAGCCCTCAACTACCAATACTGACTTATCCTTGCATTTCTTGTTGCGTTTCTGGCTCCTCCTCTTCGGGTTAGAGGCCTCGTCGTCATCTTCCAAATCTAGTTCAACGCCATCCTCTTCCCTGGGGAGTTGCCTTCCTTCCTCATCCCGAGCACACTTATCCGCCAAGGTATACAACTCATTGACGGTCTTGGGCAGCCGGAGGTTCATCTTAGACCGTATTCTTCTATTGTGCATGTTCGAGTGGAACGCGACAATCACAGCTACTGGATGTATCTCTGGGATATTCCGGTGTACCCGGCTAAACCTCTGCGTATACTTTCTTAAGCTCTCCCCTTCCTTCTGTGGAAGAATTTGCAGATCACTGGGCCGTCCTGGTTCTTGGTGGCCGCCCGTGAAGGCGCCAACAAATTCATTGCACAAGTCAGCCCATGACGAGATGGAATTCTCTGGCAGGTGCATCAACCACCTCATGTTTGGCTTGAGTGCCACATGGAAGTAGTTGGCGAACACCTTCTCATCCCTGACTCCGGCGGCTTGAACAACAATTGTATAAATCCTCAATAACTCTACCGCGTTCAACTTTCCATCATACTTTTCTGGCAGTTCTGGTTTGAAGACACGGGCGGATGGCCAGGATACCTGCCGCAACTCGCGAGTGAAGGCAGTGCACCCAACCTCATAAGGCAGGTACCCGCCATCACTAGGCACAGGTTCATTGATGTATGAGCCATTGCGCCTGTCTGATTCATGGCGTGTCTCCCGGCGTCGCTCTATAGTGATGCGGGCGTCTTCCCTCCGCTGATCCTCTAGGACATGTCACTGATCTCGATGGGTTCGCGGACCAGACGAGGCCATAGACGTCTCATCGGGCTCGTTGGCATGCTACCCTTGCAACGACTGCCTTTGGGCTTGCTGTCGCAAAGGGGACTGCACCATCGATGCGCCCCCTTGGGTGCGACCTTCGATCCGGGCTGCTGCCGTTGCCCACGGGCGTCGTGATGGCTCTGCCTGCTGTGATCTCCCAACTTCAGTGAAGCCGATCAAACTCTGGATGGTGGCCCTCCACTCATCCATTTGATCAACCGCGGGCGGGAATCTTAACAGGAGTTGAGCTCGGGCCATGGCTTCGGTAGTGGTGCTTGGCATGGCTGGCGAGGTGGATCGTGATGTCACTCGACTCCTGGTAGGACCAGCAGGAGCGTCTCTGTGGTCTCACTTCTGTGAGCCAGCCACCAAGGCAGTCTGTCGATGAGTGGGTTGCGTTCGGGGGTTGGTGATCCCGTTCGGCGCTTCATTCTTCCCATCTTGCTCCGGACGAGGCGCGTGCCCATCTTGCTCCGGATGAGGCGTGTGCCCAATGGCTGTACCTATGGCAGGTACTGCCAAAGGGTCCCGACTCGCGCCAGAGTGGGTGTCGTTGCTATGGCTGCGTCCGCTAGCATGGTGGGGAGATTGAGACTGAGCGTTCCCTCCACCCGCCGCTTGCGTATTAAGGCTGTTGAGAGGTTGTTGATGCTGCCCATCCCCGGCACCTCCTGCTCTAGTTTCAGCCATGAGGAGATGATGACCACACCACCCGCGCCAGTCGCGTCTCCCATGGTACTGTGTCCGCGGCTATGTGTGAGGGAGCCTTCGAATTGGAAGGATGCATGGTTGCACCAGGTTAGTTCTTGGGCGCCATGGATGGAGAAGATGACGAAGTTTGATGCGTTGTTCACAACTTCAGGTTCGCGCAAGCGATGTCTCCCCTACCTAGCCCTAGCCATGGGCTGCCCGGCTCGGACAGCCTGGCCCAACCCAGCCTGAAAAAGCCCGACCCGGCTCGGCCCGACCTTGACCACGGACCGGGCTCGAGCCTAGATTTTGAGCCCGACAGCCGGGCTGAGCCCATCAAAATCACCATTTAAGGAAGAGGCCCGGCCCGAGGCCCGACGGGCTTTTAGCATGATGGGCCAGGCTCGGGCCTGATTTTTAGGCCCAACGGCCGGGTCGAGCCGGGCTCGGGCCTGGGATTTTGCATCGGGCTTTGGAAGGCTGATACGTCTCCAACGTATCTATAATTTATGAAGCATTCATGCTATTTTATTATCTGTTTTGAATGATTATGGGATTTATTATACACTTTTATATTACTTTTGGGACTAACCTATTAACCGGAGGCCGAGCCCATATTGCTGTTTTATTGCCCGTTTAAGTATTTCGAAGAAAAGGAATATCAAACGGTGTCCAAACGGAATGAAACCTTCGGCAGCGTTATTTTTGGGAAGAATATCACCCAGGAGACTTGGAGTTCATGTCATAAGAGCCTCGAGGAGGCCACGAGATAGGAGGGAGCGACCGCCCTACTGGGCGCGCCCCATGTCTCGTGGGCCCCTCGAGCACCCCCCGACGGACTTCTTTCGCCTATATAAGCCTACGTACCCTAAAACTATCGAATATCAAGATAGATCAGGAGTTCCGCCGCCGCAAGCCTCTGTAGCCACCAAAAACCTCTCGGGAGCCCTACCAAGATCTGAAATTATTAAATGAGAGAAAGTCTTCACATAGTTGCATAATTATTTAGCTACTCATTGATCTTCACTTATATCTTTTTGGTGTAGTTTGTCATTTACTTGTGTGCTTCACTTATATCCTATGAGTAAATGGTTGAATGAGTTAATTGTCATAAATCTGAAATTATATATGTCTCTTTTGCTTATCCCATGGGGAGTAACGACTTCACATCTAAGAAGTAGAGGTTGTAAATTTATTGATGGTTAGCAAGCATTGTATTGGTCATTTGAACAATTCATGAAAGAATATTGAAGGAAGAGAGATTTCACATATAAATATATTATCATAGACATCTTTTATAATTGTGAGCACTCATTATGTATGACATGCTAAAGAGTTGATGTTGGACAAGGAAGACAACGTAATGGGTTATGTTTCCTCACATCTCAGTTAAAGTATATTGTCATGGATCATTCAAACATGTTGAGCTTGCCTTTCCCCCTCATGCTAGCCAAAATTCCTAGCACCAAGTAGAGATACTACTTGTGCTTCCAAATATCCTTAAACCCAGTTTTTGCCATGAGAGTCCACCATACCTACCTATGGATTGAGTAAGATCCTTCAAGCAAGTTGTCATCGGTGCAAGCAATAAAAATTGCTCTTTAAATATGCATGACTTATTAGTGTGGAGAAAATAAGCTTTGTACGAACTTTTTATGGAAGCAATAGAAGCGATGGACTGCATAATAAAGGTCCATATACAAGGGGCAATATAAAGTGACGTTCTTTTGCATTAAGATTTTGTGTATCCAACCCTAAAAGCACATGAAAACCTCTGCTTCCCTCTGCGAAGGGCCTATCTTTTACTTTATGTATTTTACTTTATGCAAGAGTCAAGGTGATCTTCACCTTTCCCTTTTTCATTTTATGCTTTGGTAAGCACTTCGTGGTGGGGTGATCCTGATATATATATATATATATATATCCAATTGGATGTACATTAGCATGAACTATTATTGTTGACATCACCCAAAGGTGAACACGTTTGGAGGCAACATTATAAGCCCCAATCTTTCTCTGTGTCTGACTAAAACTTCATAACCACAAGTATTGCGTGAGTGTTAGCAATTGTATAAGACTATATGATAGTTGAGTATGTGAAGTTTGTTAAATCAAAGCTCTGACATAGACTCTTCCTGAAAGTAAGATGAATTGCAATTGTTTGATGACTAAGAATGAAGTTTGCTAGTTTTCAAGAAAGTTTATGGTCTATGCTTTAACATGTGAATTGCTTGTTACTTGATTATGAAATTTTTTATGAGATGAACTACTGTTATGACATATTATGATGCTAGTAAAGGTGATTGAAATTATCATTGATCAAACTTGTGAACCTCTAGCATTCACACTTCATAAATTCTTTCTTTATCATTAACCTACTCGAGGACGAGCAGGAATTAAGCTTGGGGATGTTGATACGTCTCCAACCTATCTATAATTTATGAAGCATCCATTCTATTTTATTATTTGTTTTGAATGATTATGGGCTTTATTATACACTTTTATACTACTTTTGGGACTAACCTATTAGCCGGAGGCCTAGCGCATATTGCTGTTTTATTGCCTGTTTCAGTATTTCAAAGAAAAGGAATATCAAACAGAGTCCAAACGGAATGAAACCTTTGGCAGCGTTCTTTTTGGGAAGAATATCACCCAGGAGACTTGGAGTTCACATCAGAAGAGCCTAGAGGAGGCCACAAGATAGGAGGGCCCGACCCCCCTACTGGGCGTGCCCCTGTCTCGTGGGACCCTCGAGCACCCCCCCGACCGACTTCTTTCGCCTATATAAGCCTACGTACCCTAAAACTATCGAATATCAAGATAGATTGGGAGTTCCGCCGCCGCAAGCCTCTGTAGCCACCAAAAAACTCTTGGGAGCCCTTCCCAGCACCCTGCCGGAGGGGGGATCCATCACCGGTGGCCATCTTCATCATCCCGGTGCTCTCCATGACGAGGAGGGATTAGTTCACCCTCGAGGCTGAGGGTATGTACCAGTAGCTATGTGTTTGATCTCTCTCTCTCGTGTTCTCTCTCGTGTTCCCTCTATGGCACGATCTTGATGTATCCCGAGCTTTGCTATTGTAGTTTGATCTTACGATGTTTCTCCCCCTCTACTCTCTTGTGATGAATTGAGTTTCCCCTTTGAAGTTATCTTATCAGATTGAGTCTTTTATGAGAACACTTGATGTATGTCTTGCCATGCTTATCTGTGGTGACAATGGGATATCATGTGCCTCTTGATGTATGTTTTGGTGACCAACTGGCGGGTTCCGCCCATGAACCTATGCATAGGGGTTGGCACACGTTCTTGACTCTTCGGTAGAAACTTTGGGACACTCTTTGAAGTACTTTGTGTTGGTTTAATAGATGAATCTGTGATTGTGTGATGCATATCGTATAATCATGCCCACGGATACTTGAGGTGACAATGGAGTATCTAGGTGACATTAGGGTTTTGGTTGATTTGTGTCTTAAGGTGTTATTCTAGTACGAACTCTTGAATAGATCGATCCAAAAGAATAACTTTGAGGTGGTTTCGTACCCTACCATAATCTCTTCGTTTGTTCTTCGCTATTAGTGGCTTTGGAGTGACTCTTTGTCACATGTTGAGGGATTGTTATATGATCTATCTATGTTATTATTGTTGAGAGAACTTGCACTAGTGAAAGTATGAACCCTAGGCCTTGTTTCCTATCATTGCAATACCGTTTACACTGACTTTTATCATTAGTTACCTTGCTGTTTTTATTATTTCAGATTACAAAAACCTATATTTACTATCTATTTTGCACTTGTATCTTCATCTCTTCGCCGAAATAGTGCACCTATACAATTTACCATTGTATTGGGTGTGTTGGGGACACAAGAGACTCTTTGTTATTTGGTTGCAGGGTTGTTTGAGAGAGACCATCTTCATCCTACGCCTCCTACAGATTGATAAACCTTAGGTCATCCACTTGAGGGAAATTTGCTACTGTCCTACAAACCTGTGCACTTGCAGGCCCAACAACGTCTACAAGAAGAAGGTTGTGTAGTAGACATCAAGCTCTTTTCTGGCACCGTTTCCAGGGAGGCAAGGTAAACGACACTCACACCCCATCAACTAAGCTCTTTTCTGGCGCCGTTGCCGGGGAGGCAAGGTAAACGACACTCACACCCCGTCAACTAAGCTCTTTTCTGGCGCCATTGTCGGGGAGGTGAGTGCTTGAAGGTATATCTTTAGATCTTGCAATCGAATCTTTTTCTTTCTTGTTTTATCACTAGTTTAGTTTATAAAAGAAAATTACAAAAAAATGGAGTTAATTTTGTCTCATACGCTTCGTCTTTTTAATATCTTTCGTGAGTTTGATGGAAAGGAAAATTGTGCTCAAGTGCTAGAAGAAGAGTGCATTAAAATGTTTGGTACTGAATATGTGAATGATGAGCATGATTGCAATTTTGTTAGTATGAATTCCTTGAATATCCATGATGCTAATGATATGCAAAGCCAGAAGCTTGGGGAAGCTATGTTTGATGAGGATGATATTTTTTGTCCCCCAAGTTTTGATGAGCAAATTTATTTTGATGATAGCATGCCTCCTACTTATGATGATTATATTGATGAAAGTGGGTTTGGAAGAGTGTCAACTTTAGGTAGTATTGATCCCACTATTTTGGAGGATATTGAATCTTATTGTGATGAATATGAAAGTGGATTTGGAAGAGTGTCAACTTTATTTAGTGATGATTCCACTATTTCGGAAGAGGTTCCAATTGATTATGAGAACAAAGTTGCTATTTATGATGATTATTGTGATGACTTATATGCTATAAAGAATAAAAATAACCATGAAACTTGTCGTCATGATTTTAGTTTTCAATTGGATTATGCTTCACATGATAGTTATTTTGTTGTGTTTGCTCCCACCATTCCAAGTGAGAAGAATTTTGCTTATGTGGAGAGTAATAAATTTTCTATGCTAGTAGATCATGAAAAGAATGCTTTAGGTGCTGGTTATATTGTTGAATTCATTCACGATGCTACTGAAAATTATTATGAGGGAGGAATATATGCTTGTAGAAATTGCAATAATGTCAAGTTTCCTCTCTATATGTTGAAAATCATGAAGTTATGCTTGTTTTACCTTCCTATGCTTGTTGATTATTGTTCCCATAAGTTTGCTCACAAAATCCCTATGCATAGGAAGTCGGTTATACTTAAATGTGCTAGTCATATTCTTCATGATGCTCTCTTTATGTTTCAATTCTTATCTTTTATGTGAGCATCATTGCCGTCATCATGCCTTGCTAGAAAGGCATTAAAGAAAAGCGCTTGTTGGGAGACAACCCAATATTTACGCTTACTGTTTTTGTGTGTCCACATGATTATGCTACAGTATTAATCATGTTTTATAGCTTTCGTTCCAATAAATTGCCAAGTAGAACCTTTGGGAAAACCTGGGTGAAGTTTATATGATCTTGCTGTAGAAAACAGAAACTTTTGCGCTCACGAGAATAGCTGTTTAGGGTTTATATTGAAAGTAAACAACAGGAGTGCCACAGTCGGATGTCTGAGTGACATCACATAAAGGGCTTATAACAAAAATAAACAACAACAATGCCACAGTCGGATGTCTGAGCGACATCACATAAAGGGCTTATATTGAAAGTAAATAATAAGAGTGCCACAGTCGGACGTCTGAGCGACATCTCATAAAGGGCTTATATGTCATCATCCGAACTCAAGTTGTTCATGAAATTAAGTCATTCCAAGAAAATACTCAGTAATAATAAACAGGTTAGTCCATCCACAGGAATAACATTCAGCCGGGTTTACCACTCATGTTTGTTCATAGGAGATTGTCACTGAAACTGACACTGAGACTGACATAGATAAGTTGATTATAGTCCTTGACCATAGATATGGTTACTCGAATGATTTTGACTCTGCAGAGTTTGTACTATTTAACCACAGCCAACGGATTCTAGTAGTCACAACAGACTAGTTCCGTTTATGGTGTTTCAGAGGTAACTCATCTAACCAGTACACACCCATTCCACATCCCGATGCCAGGAATCACCCTAGGCAACGTTCAAGAAAAACCTTAGACGGGGAGGCCACAACCTCGAGTAGCATGGGATCAAATTTATATCGCACGCTCTAAGGGGTGCCCCCCCTCTCAGTCCCAACCGGAAACACCCATGCCCCCTGACCGGATGAATGGCTTTAATCCAGGGCCATGGAACCCTCATCACGACCCCTCTATTTGGTGTGTACAAGGAAAGAGGTTTGCAACCTACTAAACCATATTCTTTGCAGAAAACATGTGGTAGCACACAAAAAGGGGACGAACGGTAATGTGACTTGATCCACGTTAACATTGGAGTCGAATGGTTTGGCATAAGACTGGCATGCTTCAACAATACCATCTTACCACCTTTCATGTCACCACATGATCAGGTTATCTCCCATCAAAAACACATCGAGTTTCGAAGCTCACTTGTAGTTACTTTGCATGCAATATAACACTTACCGATGCTTATATAAACATGCCATGAAATAACAACTCAAGCAAACATGGAAAACACTCAACATATGCTTGCCTAGTTCAGAGTAGTTGGAGTCTAGCTCGGTGAAGTTCGCGGTTCCGTCACCTCCTCCGGTATCTACGGTATAAAGAAATCGCATACTAACGTAAATACCATGTGTGCATAAAAAGTGTTCCAAATATTTCTCAAATAAATATGATAAAAAACTAGACAGAAAAATAAAGATGACAGAAAATGAATCAATTCATAATCACATTTTGTTTAAAAGTTATTAAGGTTTTGGTCCAGGGACTCATCTATAATGAAACAGAAAGTTTCCAGGGGTAGTTTATAAAAACAGAAAACGTTTCGATTAGAAACACGCCAACCCCAAAGGAAAACGTATTCTGCCCGAAGGCGTTTTCAGAAAACGGTTCGAAAAAAAAGAGAAAAAGCTGACGAGGGGGTCCACTCATCAGGTTTGAATTTCAAAACAGAGCCACCGGCGCCCGAGGGCCGCGATGGTCGCCGGCGGCGATCCACGGCGGGGTAGGGGGAACGGAGGGTACCTACGAGTTCACTGGGTCCTTCCACACCTATGGGTGGTGGAGTTGGTCAACGGCGAGCACCACGTCGACGGCGGCCTCTACTCCAGCGGACGGCGGTTCGGGTGGTGATGGGTCTCGTCAAGGAGGGCTACAAATTTCAAATTGGGTCCTGGGTTAGATGTGCGAGTGTACTAGGAGGCGACTGGCATGGTCTGGGAGGCGGGGGTGGTCTCACCAGAAGGAATTGTGCCGGAGCCCGTAGCGGGTCGGGGTGGCCGGAGTCGGGGAAGAAGGCCTCCCTGCGGTCTTCCTAGTAGCTAGGCGTGGCTTTGGTGAGGTGTAGGAGTGGTGCTGTGTCGAAGGCGAGATCGAGGCTCCCTTTTATAGCCGATCTGAGGCGGTGGCCGAGAACGGGATAACTCCGGTGATGATTACGGCGAGGCAGTGGTTGGGCAAGTGGTTTAGGTGGCTAGGCGACTGCGGATTGGTCCACTGGTTCCATTCCAGGGCTAAGTTTGGCAAAACTTGGGTGGTACTCCACGTTCTCGACGGAACGGCTCACGGGGCTCATCGGCGGCAGAGAGCACGCTCTGCGCTGCTCAGGCCACAGCGACGATGCCGCAGCGTGCACAGGCAAGCGGACAGCCATGCCGAGGCTTCGGGTGGCTTGGGCGGTGCTGGACAGCACTGAAAGGTGGTGCTGGTCCCTGCTGGCCGCCACGGGTGGCTCTGCCACCGCAGAAGTTGCCGGCATCGATGAGACACGTCACCTCCGACGCTTGTGCCCGTCCAAACGACCATGCGGCGCTCCAGATAAGGAGAAGGAGCAGTGAGCATCGTGCCAACGCGGGCACTGGCGAGATTGACGCCGAGGCTCTGAAGAAAACGACGCTGTCGACTGAACCCAACACTGAATCTCTGAACTTTACTGAATTTGAACAGAAACAGTGCATGCCAGGTATTTGATGAAATGTTTTTGGCATGTGGAAAAGCTTTCTGGAGTTGATCTTTGGGCAGGTGACCTCTCAATGCACCCGGGGGCTGCCTGATTTATCTCATAACTTTTGGAGGGGGAAAAGGATAAATTTCACAAAATTTGGCAAATCAGGTTCAAACTTGCACCAAGCAAAATTTGAAAAATTTGAACTGTGGACAAGTGGATCTTGATGGATCTAGGTTGAGGGTGCTAAGGACTAGTCAGAGGAGTTTGTTTGGAACCAAAACTCAAAAGGAATCTGGTGGTTCCGTTGTAAATCACCTAGGTCCAAAATAAATGGCAGAAATTGTTTTGAGGATAAAATAAATGGAATAAAAATAAAAAATGGGTTGAACTTGCTGGGATTGGATATTTGACTTGACCCAAAGTGGAGGGAGGGGTTTTGGAGTAAAATTTTCAACCTAGGTCATGGCAAGAAAATTTTTGAATGAGGAAGGATCAATCCATAAGTCATTAAAAGGAAGTATTTCAAAAACTTTGCCAAAAGAAAATATTTGTGTTGAGTCAACACTAATTTGAAAAACCCTTGAGACTAAAGATCAAGGTTGAGAAGGTCCTTTCAAAAGTTAGTCATAAAAGATTTTGAGAAGGAGAGTCCCAAAAAAAAAATTCAAATAACCTCCTTTAAATCAAATAAAGATTTTAATAAAAATCCAAATTAAAATTTTTGGGGTGTTGCAGCACCTACCCCCTTAGGAAAAATCTTGTCCCCGAGATTTCAGCTGATCCTCAAATAGGTGTGGGTGTTCTGTCCGAAGAAAATCCTCTCTTTACCACGTTGCTTCATCCTCGGTGTGATTGCTCCACTGAACTTTGAAAAACTTAATTGTTTTCTGCCGGGTCCTCCTTTCAGACTCTTCCAATATTTTTATTGGACGTTCCTTGTAGGTGAGGGCTGGTTGCATGTCAAAGTCCTCATGAGATACATGCTTCTTTGGGTTGCTTACACATTTCCTCAACTGCAAGACATGGAATACGTCGTGGACGTCTGACAGTTCTTCGGGTAGGTCTAGCTGGTAGGCTAATGTGCCTCTTCGCGCGACTATGCAGAAGGGTCCAATAAATCTTGGTGCTAGCTTTCCTTTAACCTTGAACCATTGCATGCCCCTCATAGGAGATACTCGTAGGTACACATATTCACCGGGTTCAAAGCTGACTCCCCGATGTTTTCGATCGTAATAACTCTTCTGTCGGCTTTGAGCTGTCTTGAGTCGGTCCCTGATTAGCCTAACTTTCTCCTCAGCTTCCTTGAGCATGTCTGGGCCGAAGATACGACTGTCTCCTGTTTCTGACCAATTTAATGGGGTACAACATCTCCGCCCGTACAAGGCTTCAAAAGGTGCCATTTGTAGGCTGGCTTGGTAACTGTTGTTGTAGGCGAACTCGGCATATGGCAAGCTTTCCTCCCAACTGGTTCCATAGGTGAGAACACATGCTCTCAGCATGTCCTCTAGAATTTGGTTCACGCGTTTAGTTTGCCCATCAGTCTGGGGGTGGTATGCTGTACTGAATGCCAGTTGAGTTCCCAGAGCTTGTTGTAATTGATCCCAAAATCTAGAGACAAACTGAGTGCCTCGGTCGGATATTATCGTCTTTGGAATTCCATGCGGACAAACTATACGGGAGAGATAAAGCTTGGCAAGCTTCTGAGTGGTGTGGGTTGTCTTTACTGGGATGAAATGTGCTACCTTAGTCAATCTATCTATGATGACCCATATGGCATCATTTCCGTATCGTGACCGAGGTAGTCCGACAATAAAGTCCATTCCAATTTCGTCCCATTTCCACTCAGGTATCTTGTTTGGCTGTAATAGTCCTGCTGGTTTTTGGTGCTCGGCTTTAATGCGCTGACATGAATCACAACATGGAATGAATGTGGCTATATCCCTTTTCATACCGTGCCACCAAATTTTTTCCCGAATGTCCTTGTACATTTTGGTCCCTCCAGGATGGATTGAATATGGAGCGGTGTGGCCTTCAGCTAGAATTTGCTGTTTGAGGTCTTCTATATTTGGTACACAGAGTCTGTCTCCGTACCATAATATTCCCTTATCGTCTATGACGAATTCTGAGGCCTTGCCGAAACTCACTTTTCTTTTTATGCCTTCGATGCTGGGGTGTCCATGCTGAGCCTCCTTAACCTGTTCTATTAGGGTATGCTGTATTTCCAAATTCGACACATTGCCTTCAGTGACCATTACCAAGTTTAGTTTAGAGAACTCCTGCTAAAATTTAGGTCTCAAGTTTGGTAAACTGTCGTTGCCCGAGCTGGGGTTCCGACTAAGAGAATCTGCCATTACATTTGCTTTTCCCAGGTGGTAGTGGATGCCAACATCATAATCTTTTACTAATTCCAACCAGCGCTGTTGTCGCAAATTGAGCTCTGGTTGTGTGAAAATATACTTCAGGCTTTTATTGTCCGTATATATTTTACAATGATTCCCAAGCAAAAAGTGCCTCCACTCTTTGAGTGCATGAATGACTGCTGCCAACTCTAAGTCATGAGTAGGATAATTTTCTCCATGCTTCCGTAGTTGCCTGGAAGCGTATGCGACTACTTTGCCTTCTTGCATTAATACTCACCCGAGGCCCTTCCGGGATGCGTCACAATACACTTCGAAACTTTTGTGTATGTCTGGTACAACCAATACTGGTGATGTTGTTAATTTCCTTTTGAGTTCTTAGAAGCTTTTCTCGCAAGCTTCAGTCCACACAAATTTCTTATCCTTCTTGAGTAACTGTGTCATTGGTTTTGCTATGGTGGAGAATCCTTCAATAAACCTTCGGTAATATCCTGCCATTCCCAAGAAACTTTGTACATCTATTACACTGGCTGACGGTTTCCAACCAAGTACGGCCTTGACTTTTTCTTGGTCTACGGCAACACCTTCTTGGGTCAATACATGGCCTAGAAAACCAACCTGTCTTAACCAAAATTCACATTTGCTGAATTTGGTGTATAATTGATGTTTCCTTAATTCTCCCAGTACAATCCTGAGATGCTCAGCATGCTCTTCTGGTGTCTTGGAGTATACCGGAATATCATCAATGAACACCACAACAAATTTGTCCATAAATTTCATAAACACTTTGTTCATGAGGTGGACAAAATATGCGGGGGCGTTCGTCAGTCCAAACGACATTACGGTAAACTCATACAGTCTGTATCTGGAGGTGAATGCTGTCTTGGGGATATCATCTGTCCGTGCTTTTAATTGATGATACCCCGACCTTAAATCATTTTTTGAGAAAACCTTAGCTTGCGCGAGCTGGTCAAATAAATCATTTATCCAAGGCATCGGATATTTGTTTTTGATGGTAACCATGTTGAGTGCTCGATAGTCGATACATAATCTTAGTGTCCCATCCTTCTTCTTGGCAAATAAAACTGGTGATCCCCAAGGTGAGGAGCTGGCTCGAATAAATCCTTTGTCCAGTAATTCTTTTATTTGCTTCTTTAATTCTACAAATTCAGAGGGTGCCATTCTATAGGGTTTCTTATAAATGGGGGTGGTTCCGGGTGCTAGCTCAATGATGAATTCTATTTCCCGGTCTGATGGCATGCCTGGTAGTTCTTCGGGAAATACGTCAGGGAACTCACATACCACTGGAACTTTGCTTAACTCTAAAACGTCCACCTTGTTCAACCTTGGTTGCCGTGACCTCGGTCTTTCTTGAGCTGCAATTTTTATCGTCTTCCCGTGATGATGGGTAAGAATTACAGTCCGATTGAAACAGTCCATAAATCCCTTGTTGGTGGTTAACCAATCCATTCCTAGGATAACATCCAGTCCCTTATTTTCCAATACAATGAGGTTTTCCTGAAACTTTAATCCTTCAAACTCAATAACCACACCTTGGCAGTAACTCTGAGTGATTTTCCTAATCCCGGGGGACTTGATGATCATGGATTTTTCCAAGGGAAGCATTGAAAAATCATGTTGCAAAGCAAATTTCTTTGAAATGAACGAGTGAGAAGCTCCATAATCAAACGAAACCGTGGCAGGTATTGTCTTGACAGGGAACGTACCGAGTACGATATCCGGGGCATTCTGTGCTTCCTCCTTGGTCACATGGTTTAGGTGACCCTTCCTATGATTGTTATTGGGGTTGAAGTTGTTTCGCTTGGGCGTTGAATTATTGCTACCGTTGTTCGGCTTGGGGGCCGAGTTTCTTGGCTTTGGACACTGTTTGGCATAGTGTCCTTCTTCTCCACAAGCGTAGCAAGTAACACCTGGGCGGTATGTAAAATCCTTGTCCCTTGCATGAAATTTTTTGTTTGGGCATGGAACATTGGTTGTGGACTTGTTTGCTCCATTCTTCTGAAAATCAGTCTTGTTCCGGTTGTTGCGAGCATGAGTGGTCTGGTCTCTTTTGCGCTTGCGAAAATCTTCCAAGCTGCGGCGCTCATTTTCCAATGTAATGGCTTTGTCTACAAGTGTCTTGAAATCCGGAAAGGTGTGTACGACCAGCTGGCATTTAAGTGCTGGTGCCAGACCGTCCAGGAATTTTTCCATCTTTTTATTTCCAGTCATATGCTCTTCGTTGGCATAGCGAGATAATAGAGTAAACTGACTGTTGTACTCAGTCACTGTCATGCCTCTCTGCTTGAGGTCGTCAAATTCCCTTTTCTTGATTTTCATAATGCTTCTGGGAATGTGCGCCCCACGAAAACCTTCTTTAAATTCTTCCCACGTGATGTCATTTTCATTGGGGTGCATGTGTAGGAAATTTTCCCACCATGATGCAGCTGCTCCAGTGAGATAGTGAGGTGCATAAAGTACCTTCTCACGGTCCGAACATTGTGCAATAATTAATTTCCTCTCAATGTTTCGAAGCCAATCATCGGCCTCAAGAGGTCTATCAGTGTGAGAGAATGTTGGGGGACACGTCTTTTGTAGTTCAGACAATTTGGATTGCTGCTGATATGGTCCAAGGTGATTTCCCATATTGATAACATGGCTCATCATTTCTTGATGTTGTTGCTGGCTTTGCTCATAAAGGCGACATATTTGAGAATATGCTGCTTCACTGCCTTGCTGACTTGACTGCCCCTGTGTGAAATTGTTGCTAGTTTGGGTACCATAATTTTCTTCCGGCGGACTTGGCATGGAACGAGTCCAAGGACGAGGCATTTTCCACTCTGGGGTATTTTTGTAAAACTCATGAGAAAAACTGAGTGGCAAAATAAATCATTTTGCAAAGGAGGAAATTTAAGAACTCCAACATTTTTTTCAAGGAAATACTTGATTGCGCATGGAGAAGGACCGCTTAGTACATATCTTACATGCAAGCAGTAATTATACAATACATCACTCAGGATGTGCGTACACATTCCTGACATGTTATTTAGGCTAGTGCACTTCTCCCAGTTCCTACATGATGCGCACACAAACTACTTCTCACCAAACCTATGTACACATGAACATATCATACAAGCTGACACATCGCACGACTGCTAGGCGCACTCAGTCGGAGATGGTAAGGACCTCCCTCGGCCTGCCAAGGGTAAGACCCAGTGGTGCTGGAGACTCAGTCTCCTCCTCACTAATAGGCTCCAGGCGTGAATCACTGAGTTGTGGAGCTGGTGCGGGTGCGGTAGGTGGTGCAGCTCTGACTGGAGTAGGAGCGATGACTTGGTAAAATTCTTCAGGAGTAGGCAAGTGGTGAGCAGTGGCGAAGATGGAAGGTGTATATGATGCTGAGGTTGAGACGTGCGTCAGTGGTGGTGTTGTATGGAGGAGCTCCCTCCTGTTGGCGGAACAACTCTGCACGGAGTCCATACGAGCAGCCACAAGATCGTCCACGAGGTTATCAAAAGCTGCCTCAAGGGCCTTGAGATATTCAACCAACATCTCAATAGCCTCATCTCTCTCCCCCCTAGCGCAAGCGAACACATAGTGACATGTGTATGGCACGTGGCATGGGAGGTAGCGGTAGCGACGAGTCTTCATTGAATGAAAAACATCCCGGAGACAAGCTATCGCCTCACGGGCAGCCATCTGCATAGCATGCCTCTCCGTAGGCATGGCTCTTCCCACAAATCAGAAGTGGCGAGACTCAACATGCCCTCCCTTGAATTGCACCGCGGCCTGGTGCATGGACAGACTGTCGCTGATCCTGTGCTGGTAGAGTGTGAACTCCGGATGAGTCAATGGCCCGATCGCGACTTTGACGATGGAGACGAGAAGCTTGACAAACCCTTCAGGTACATTGGCGAACACCTGTGACTCACAGTCGTTGCCAGCCATCTACAAAAGTAGGCAAAAATTCTGAATAGTCAGATCATAAATTTATGCTGACTATCAGAAAATGACTACATTTGCAAAATAATAAAATAGCACTTATTACGCTAATAACCGATTAGCGATCGCACCTAGTGGCTTCCTACAGTCAGCCTGGCTCTGATACCAATTTTGTCATGACCGGTTTTCCAATAAAATATTTATGGAGAAACCGACCCTTTTATCGGACCGGTATAGGAAAATCTTCCTTACCAGTAGACAAATCCTTGATACAGATATCTAGTAGTACTAAATGTTATACAAGGTTGAGCTGAGGTTGCTCAACAATTTTATTACAAGCGCGCCAATATTATACATAAGGGCGGATATGGCACACGGAGTATGGTGGCATACTACTGACTCGCAATAAAAGTGGTGGTGGATATGTCACAGTGACGTGGGTGACATGACTCCTAAATCTTACAGCTCATCGGGCGTTGGAGTGAGGCTCGATGAATTTATTTGGGTAGCGGAAGCATATATGATACAAGTGACCAATTCCAGGATCGCACGGGACTATCTGGGATTCCTCTAGGCGTCAGACTTGCTATCATACTCTTCATCCATAAGATTGCCTTCGTTGATATCTGGCCAAATCAACAAGCCAGGTGAGTACTTTGAATGTACTCGCAAGACAGTTTGGACATAAGATATAACAGATGCAAACATGATGCACATGAGCAGATTAGTAATGCACACTTAAATAATAAATTTGCACAGCAGGTTAATTAAAAAGGAAGTCAGGCGGTAGTCCTCCCGAAATCCCAATAAAAGTAACTGAGAACCGATCGGGTGTCTGAAGCGACGCCTCGAAAGGTAAAAATAAATTAACATGCCACAGTCGGGCGTCTGAGCGACACCACATAAAGGGCTTATATTGAAATGTAAATGACAGTGCGTGCCACAGTCAGACGTCTACGCGACATCTCAGAAAGGGCTTATAATGAAAGTAAATAACATGGATGCCACAGACGGATGTCTGAGCGACATCACATAAAGGGTTTATAATAAAAATAAACAACAAGAATGCCACAGTCGGATGTCTGAGCGACATCACATAAAGGGCTTATAACAAAAATAAACAACAACAATGCCACAGTCGGATGTCTGAGCGACATCACATAAAGGGCTTATATTGAAAGTAAATAACAAGAGTGCCACAGTCGGACGTCTGAGCGACATCTCATAAAGGGCTTATATGTCATCATCCGAACTCAAGTTGTTCATGAAATTAAGTCATTCCAAGAAAATACTCAGTAATAATAAACAGGTTAGTCCATCCACAGGAATAACATTCAGCCGGGTTTACCACTCATGTTTGTTCACCGGAGATTGTCATTGAAACTGACACTGAGACTGACATAGATAAGTTGATTATAGTCCTTGACCATAGATACGGTTACTCGAATGATTTTGACTCTGCAGAGTTTGTACTATTTAACCACAGCCAACGGATTCCAGTAGTCACAACAGACTAGTTCCGTTTATGGTATTTTAGAGGTAACTCATCTAACCAGTACACACCCATTCCACATCCTGATGCCAGGAATCACCCTAGGCAACGTTCAAGAAAAACTTTGAGACGGGGAGGCCACAACCTCGAGTAGCATGGGATCAAATTTATATCGCGCACTCTAAGGGGTGCCCCCCTCTCGGTCCCAACCGGAAACACCCATGCCCCCTGACCGGATGAATGGCTTTAATCCAGGGCCATGGAACCCTCATCACGGCCCCTCTATTTGGTGTGTACGAGGAAAGAGGTTTGCAACCTACTAAACCATATTCTTTGCAGAAAACATGTGGTAGCACACAAAAAGGGGACGGACGGTAACGTGACTTGATCCATGTTAACACTGGAGTCGAACGGTTTGGCATAAGACTGGCATGCTTCAACAATACCATCTTACCACCTTTCATGTCATGACATGATCAGCTTATCTCCCATCAAATACACATCGAGTTTCGAAGCTCACTTGTAGTTACTCTGCATACAATATAACACTTACCGATGCTTATATAAACATGCCATGAAATAACTACTCAAGCAAACATGCAAAACACTCATCATATCAAAGGTTCAAACATGCTTTCCTGGTTCGGTGAAGTTTGCGGTTCCGTCACCTCCTCCGGTATCTACGGTATAAAGAAATCGCATACTAATGTAAATACCGTGTGTGCACCAAAAGTGTTCCAAATATTTCTCAAATAAATATGATAAAAAACTAGACAGAAAAATAAAGATGGCAGAAAAAGAATCAATTCAAAATCACCTTTTGTTTAAAAGTTATTAAGGTTTTGGTCTAGGGACTCATCTGTAATGAAACAAAAAGTTTCCAGGGGTAGTTTATAAAAACAGAAAACGTTTCGATTAGAAACACACCAACCCCAAAGGAAAACGTATTTTGCCCGAAGGCGTTTTCAGAAAACGGTTCGAAGAAAAAGAGAAAAAGCTGACGAGGGGGTCCACTCGTCAGGTTTGAATTTCAAAACAGAGCCACCGGCGCCCAAGGGCTGCGGTGGTCGCCGGCGGCGATCCACGGCGGGGTAGGGGGAACGGAGGGTACCTACGAGTTCATTGGGTCCTTCCGCAGCTGTGGGTGGTGGAGTTGGTTGTCGGCGAGCACCACGTCGACGGCGGCCTCTACTCCAGCGGACGGCGGTTCGGGTGGTGATGGGTCTCGTCAAGGAGGGCTATAAATTTCAAGTTGGAGCTTGGGTTAGATGTGCGGGTGTACTAGGAGGTGACTGGCGCGGTCTGGGAGGCGGGGGTGGTCTCACCAGAAGGAATCGTGCTGGAGCCCGAAGCGGGTCGGGGTGGCCGGAGTCGGGGAAGAAGGCCTCCCCGCGGTCTTCCTAGTAGCTAGGCGTGGCTCTGGTGAGGTGTAGGAGTGGTGCTGGATCGAAGGCGAGCTCGAGGCTCCCTTTTATAGCCGATCCGAGGCGGTGGCCGAGAACGGGATAACTCCGGCGATGATTACGGCGAGGCAGTGGTTGGGCAGGTGGTTTAGGTGGCTAGGCGACTGCGGATTGGTCCACTGGTTCCATTCCGGGGCTAAGTTTGGCAAAACTTGGGTGGTACTCCACGTTCTCGACGGAATGGCTCACGAGGCTCGTCGGCGGCAGAGAGCACGCTCTGCGCTGCTCAGGCCACGGCAACGGTGCCGCAGCGTGCACAGGCAAGCAGACAGCCACGCGGAGGCTTCGGGTGGCTTGGGCGGTGCTGGACGGTGCCGAAAGGTGGTGCTGGTCCCTGCTGGCCGCCATGGGTGGCTCTGCCACCGCAGAAGTTGCCCGCTTCGGTGAGACACGTCGCCTCCGATGCTTGTGCCCGTCCAAACGACCGTGCGGCGCTCCGGATAAGGAGAAGGAGCAGTGAGCATCGTGCCAACACGGGCACTAGCAAGATTGACGCCGAGGCTCTGAAGAAAACGACGCTGTCGACTGAACCCATGATATGAGAGGAATTAAGGATACATAAAAGCTCAAGCTTGGGGATGCCCAAGGCACTCCAAGATAATATTTCAAGAAGTCTCAAGCATCTAAGCTTGGGGATGCCCCGTTAGGCATCCCACCTTTCTTCTTCAACCACTATCGGTTAGTATCGGTTGAGCCTAAGTTTTTGCTTCTTCACATGAGTTGTGCGATCCTCGCAATGTCATTTTATTTTGTTTTTCTTTCTGCTTGAATACAATACCAAGATTTGAAATTATTAAATGAGAGAGAGTCTTCACATAGTTGCATAATTATTTAGCTACTCATTGATCTTCACTTATATCTTTTTGGAGTAGTTTGTCATTTACTTGTGTGCTTCACTTATATCCTATGAGTAAATGGTTGAATGAGTTGATTTTCATAAATCTGAAATTATATATGTCTCTTTTGCTTATCCCATGGGGAGTAATGACTTCACATCTAAGAAGTAGAGGTTGTAAATTTATTGATGATTAGCAAGCATTGTATTGGTCATTTGAACAATTCATGAAATAATATTGAAGGAAGAGAGATTTCACATATAAATATATTATCATAGACATCTTTTATAATTGTGAGCACTCATTATGTATGACATGCTAAAGAGTTGATGTTGGACAAGGAAGACAACATAATGGGTTATGTTTTCTCACATCTTAGTTAAAGTATATTGTCATGGATCATTCAAGCATGTTGAGCTTGCCTTTCCCCCTCATGCTAGCCAAAATTCCTAACACCAAGTAGAGATACTACTTGTGCTTCCAAATATCCTTAAACCCAGCTTTTGCCATAAGAGTCCACCATACCTACCTATGGATTGAGTAAGATCCTTCAAGTAAGTTGTCATCGGTGCAAGCAACAAAAATTCTCTTTAAATATGCATGACTTATTAGTGTGGAGAAAATAAGCTTTGTACGAACTTGTTATGGAAGCAATAAAAGCGATGTACTGCATAATAAAGGTCCATATACAAGGGGCAATATAAAGTGACGTTATTTCGCATTAAGATTTTGTGTATCCAACCCTAAAAGCGCATGACAACCTCTGCTTCCCTCTGCGAAGGGCCTATCTTTTACTTTATGTCTTTTACTTTATGCAAGAGTCAAGGTGATCTTCACCTTTCCCTTTTTCATTTTATCCTGTGGCAAGTACTTCGTGGTGGGGTGATCCTGATATATATATATCCAACTGGATGTACGTTAGCATGAACTATTATTGTTGACATCACCCAAAGGTGAACACGTTTGGAGGCAACATTATAAGCCCCAATATTTCTTTGTGTCTGATTAAAACTTCATAACCACAAGTATTGCGTGAGTGTTAGCAATTGTAGAAGACTATATGATAGTTGAGTATGTGAAGTTTGCTAAATCAGAGCTCTAACATAGACTCTTCTTGAAAGTAAGATGAATTGCAATTGTTTGATGACTAAGAATGAAGTTTGCTAGTTTTCAAGAAAGTTTATGGTCTATGCTTTAACATGTGAATTGCTTGTTACTTGATTATGAAAAGTTTTATGAGATGAACTACTGTTATGACATATTATGATGCTAGTAAAGGTGATTGAAATTATCATTGATCAAACTTGTGCACCTCTAGCATTCACACTTCATAAATTCTTTCTTCATCATTTACCTACTCGAGGACGAGAAGGAATTAAGCTTGGGGATGTTGATACGTCTCCAATGTATCTATAATTTATGAAGCATTCATGCTATTTTATTATCTGTTTTGAATGATTATGGGCTTTATTATACACTTTTATATTACTTTTGGGACTAACCTATTAACCGGAGGCCTAGCCCATATTGCTGTTTTATGGCCTGTTTCAGTATTTCGTAGAAAAGGAATATCAAACAGAGTCCAAACGGAATGAAACCTTCGACATCGTTATTTTTGGGAAGAATATCACCCAGGAGACTTGGAGTTCACATCAGAAGAGCCTCGAGGAGGCCACGAGATAGGAGGGCGCGGCCCCTCTACTGGGTGCGCCCCCTGTCTCGTGGGCCCCTCGAGCACCCCCCGACCGACTTCTTTCGCCTATATAAGCCTACGTACCCTAAAACTATCGAATATCAAGATAGATCGGGAGTTCCGCCACCGCAAGCCTCTGTAGCCACCAAAAACCTCTTGGGAGCCCTTCCCGGCACCCTGCCGGAGGGGGGATCCATCACCGGTGGCCATCTTCATCATCCCGACGCTCTCCATGACGAGGAGGGAGTAGTTCACCCTCGAGGCTGAGGGTATGTACCAGTACCTATGTGTTTGATCTCTCTCTCTCGTGTTCTCTCTCGTGTTCCCTCTATGGCACGATCTCGATGTATCCCGAGCTTTGCTATTGTAGTTGGATCTTATGATGTTTCTCCCCCTCTACTCTCTTGTGATGAATTGAGTTTCCCCTTTGAAGTTATCTTATCGGATTGAGTCTTTTATGAGAACACTTGATGTATGTCTTGCCGTGCTTATCTGTGGTGACAATGGGATATCATGTGCCTCTTGATGTATGTTTTGGTGACCAACTTGCGGGTTCCGCCCATGAACCTATGCATAGGGGTTGGCACATGTTCTTGACTCTCTGGTAGAAACTTTGGGAAACTCTTTGAAGTACTTTGTGTTGGTTGAATAGATGAATCTGAGATTGTATGATGCATATCGTATAATCATGCCCACGGATACTTGAGGTGACAATGGAGTATCTAGGTGACATTAGGGTTTTGGTTGATTTGTGTCTTAAGGTGTTATTCTAGTACGAACTCTTGAATAGATCGATCCGAAAGAATAACTTTGAGGTGGTTTCATACCCTACCATAATCTCTTCGTTTGTTCTTCGCTATTAGTGGCTTTGGAGTGACTCTTTGTCGCATGTTGAGGGATTGTTATATGATCTATCTATGTTATTATTGTTGAGAGAACTTGCACTAGTGAAAGTATGAACCCTAGGCCTTGTTTCCTATCATTGCAATACCGTTTACACTCACTTTTATCATTAGTTACCTGGCTGTTTTTATTATTTCAGATTACAAAAACCTATATGTACTATCTATTTTGCACTTGTATCTTCATCTCTTCGCCGAACTAGTGCACCTATACAATTTACCATTGTATTGGGTGTGTTGGGGACACAAGAGACTCTTTGTTATTTGGTTGCAGGGTTGTTTGAGAGATACCATCTTCATCCTACGCCTCCTACGGATTGATAAACCTTAGGTCATCCACTTGAGGGAAATTTGCTACTGTCCTACAAACCTGTGCACTTGCAGGCCCAACAACGTCTACAAGAAGAAGGTTGTGTAGTAGACATCAAAGGCCCGGCCTGAAGCCCGGACCAACCTGACAGATGGCCAAGTATACCCCTACCTGGTGTGCCAAAGATGTCGTGGTGGAACACGATCACCTATGGGGCCATCGGCCCCTTGTGGTTCGGCAAGGGGGAAGATCAGGTTGCACAAAGAGCAGAGGCCATGGGACAACATGACGGCGGTGATGCTGGTGGTTTTTACCCAGGTTCAGGCCGCTGAGAAGCGTAAAACCCTACTCCTGCTTTGATGGATTGGATGGGGGAACACGATGAGCATAGAGTGCTCAAGCCCGGCAAGGTCACCTCGGGGAGAGCAGCTATGCACGTACAAGTGGGAGGGGGTCCGAATCCTTTGTTTGGTCGCCTTGGACCTCCTTTTATAGTTCAAGGGGTAACCACAATGGCGAAATAGTCTGTATCTAGAGATTAGATAGCTAACAGTGCTATCATACCTAACTCTGGCAGTTAGGACAAAGTGCATTAAGTGCACTGCTAGGTGTCACGCTGAGGAGGTAGCCCGGCAAGCCTGCCGTGCCGCTCAACCATCTCTCGCTTATCATCTTGACACGCCTCTGGACGGGTGTCACTTGGGTAAAACTTGTCTTCCAACGGGACGCCATGTGCTTAGCAGAGGCCACTTAGTCATTTGGGGGTTTGACAACGCATTGATGAGTGACTTGTGTTGCTGAGCAGTGGAGCGGTTGTGCCTTGGCGGGGAGATTCGCCCCTGGCAAACCTGACAAGCTTGCCGGTTAAAACTTGGACTTGTCCCTGGGAAGGCCTCGACCCGGCCAGGCTCTCCTGCCCGGCAAGGGAAGCCCTCCCAAGGTGATGCCTTGCTGTTTTGTTTGTCTTGGTCTTCTTGATCTGCTCTTTGATCTCACTAAGAGCTGCTTCTCTGGCTTGGCCTTGGTTTGTAGTGTTGATGCTGAACAGACGACACTAGTATGCCTGTGTATAAGTCTGGGCAACAAACACAAATTTTTGTTGCACCGACACACAGAGAATGAGAAAGAACATGGGTTGAAGCAATGGTGATTTTTCTAGAGGTAGGAGAAGGCAATGGGTGGTTGGAATAAGTGAGGGGGCCTTGTGGGACCCACAAGCTCACTAGGCACGCCCTCTTGGCTTGTGGCTCATAGGTGCACCCCCAGGGTGTGTTCAATGCCAAAAATTGCTAAATATTGCATAAAAATTCATACTAAATTTTGAGGTCATTCCGAGAACTTTCATTTTTGGGATTTTTGTGTGTGGATAATTCTGAAGACATGATAATCATGGCATGGTATTCTACTTTATTAAACTTGAAATAACAGAGAGCAAAATAGTAGGTCAATACATTTTGCTTACTAAATTCATCGGCCACATGCCCATAAAAAAGAATCCATTAACAAGGTTGATCGAGTCTTATTAACAAACTATTTCTGAGTGACATGAAACCTCATTGCTGCGCAGAAGGCTTATGTCGTTAATGCACCGCTCAGTGTGCTGAACCTCGAACGTCGCCTGTGGATGTTGCGAACATCTGACACACACGTTTTGATGACTACATGATAGTTCAGTGCAAATGGTTTAGAATTGAGGCGCCGAAAACGATTTTGAAATGTCGCGGAACATATGAGATGTTCCAAGGGCTGAAATTGGGATTTCAAGATCGTGCCCACGTCAAGAGGTATGAGACCTCCGACGATTTTTTCTAGCCTACAAACTAAGGGAGAAGATCTCAATCGTTGAGCATGTGCTCAGATTGTCTGAGTACTACAATCACTTGAATCGAATGGGAGTTAATCTTCCAGATGAGATAGTGATGTTACTCCAAAGTCATTGCCACCAAGCTACTAGAGCTTCGTGATGAACTATAACCTATCAGGGATAGATATGATGATCCTTGAAATATTCACGATGTTTGACACCGCGAAAGTAGAAATCAAGAAGGAGCATTGTCGGTGTCAAAACTGGCGGATCTCGGGTAGGGGGTCCCAATTTGTGCGTCTAGGCGGATGGTAACAGGAGACAAGGGACACGATGTTTTTACCCAGATTTGGGCCCTCTCGATGGATGTAAAACCCTACTCCTGCTTGATTAATATTTATGATATGGGTAGTACAAGAGTTGATCTACCGCGAGATCAGAGAGGCCAAACCCTAGAATCTAGCTTATGGTATGATTGTTGTTCGTCCTACAAACTAAAACTCTCCGGTTTATATAGACACCGGAGAGGGCTAGGGTTACACAGAGTCAGTTACAATGGGAGGAGATCTACATATCGTATCACCAAGCTTGCCTTCCACGCCAAGTAAAGTCCTATCCGGACACGGGACGAAGTCTTCAATCTTGTATCTTCATAGTTTGGGAGTCCGGCCAAAGGTCACAGTCCGGCCATCTGGACACCCCCTAATCCAGGACTCCCTCAGTAGCCCCTGAACCCGGCTTCAATGACGACGAGTCCGGCGCGCAAATTGTCTTCGGCATTGCAAGGCGGGTTCCTCCTCCGAATACTTCATAGAAGATGTTGAACACAAGTATAGTGTCCGGCTCTGCAAAATAATTTCCACATACCACCGTAGAGAGAATAATATTTACACAAATCTAATCTGCTGACGTATTCCGTAGTGTGACATCACGCCACGGCCAAATCTTTATTCATTTTACTGTCCCACCTCAGCGCGTTTAGCGAGGCGGTTTCCTTGGCACGTCTTGTCAAAGCAGAGATCGTGTCCCCTTATTCTGGGATTCTCATCAATACGGGCGTGGGTAACCCAACCGCGCCATTAATCACGGCGCTTGGGAGATACGCGAGTTTTACTAGGCTGGTGGGGGCTCATAGTTGCGGCCGCCCATATAAGGGGATAAGGATCTACCCTTTCCATCTACGCCCTCTTCCTCCTTCGCTTATCCATTCCTGCGCACTCGAGCTCCAGCGCCCAAGTCCGCACTTCCCACCTCAACCTTCTCCAATCATGTCCGGAGCGGGAGGTAGATGGATGGCCTCCACCGTCACGGAGGGGCACATCAAAAAGTTGAGGAAGGCCGGATACTTGTCTAACGACATCGCGCACTGGCTTCCAGATGAGGGACAGCTCATCCCAACCCCCAGGCCCCATGAGAGGGTCGTGTTTCTCCCCCATTTCCTCCGCGGACTGGGCTTTCCTCTTCACCCATTTGTCCGGGGGCTCATGTTCTACTACAGCCTGGAGTTCCACGATCTGGCCCCGAACTTCATCCTCAACATCTCGGCGTTCATTGTCGTGTGTGAGGTCTTCCTCCGCATCCAGCCCCACTTCGGCTTATGGCTGAAGACCTTCAATGTCAAGCCGAAGGTTGTGGGCGGCCGACAAGCGGAGTGCGGAGGCGCCATGGTGGGCAAGATGGCCAACGTCACATGGCTCAAGGGCTCCTTTGTGGAAACCATCAAACGGTGGCAATCGAGGTGGTTCTACATCACTGAGCCGCGTGACCCTGAATGGGCAGCGGCCCCCGAGTTCCGATCTGGCATTCCCATGCGGCTCACCTCATGGAAAGAGATGGGCCTGTCGTGGGGTAATCCAGAAGAGGCGACCGGACTCCAAACGTGCGTCCAGAACCTGATGGACAACAAGGTTAAACTCGTCAACGTAGTCCAGGTCATGCTCTTCCGCCGGATCCTCCGTGTCAACGGCGGGTTTTTAATCTGTGGGAATTCGACCTGGCTCAGCACCAAACTCTGTCCAGGCTCTTCAACACAATGCACGAAGATGCTTGGAAGATGCTTTTCAAGAGCTCCGAGGTCCACCCTCCCACTACCGAGGATCGCGGATTCTGCGCGAAGCGCCAAGCCGGCGCGGTAAGCTTAGTTTACCCATTACAGGGTATTTGTTTTTCATAGTTTGACTCTATGCGGGATCTAAACTCCCATTCCTTTAACAGGATTGGCAGAAGAAGGCTGGACAGATCAACTGTCCGGCTCCTTTGCCCGAAGACCCAGCGGACGCCCGTTTGGCAAAGCTGCTGGTTCCGGCACCCCATGTGGTGCCGGAGAAGAAGGCCAAGAAGAAGGCCACGGGGACTCGAAAGAGTTCTCGACGCCTAGTGATGTCGGACTCATCGCCCGACGACCCCGAGACGCCGTCCGCCTCCGAAGACGACGAGGAGGAAGAAGAAGCCTCTCCCCCTCTAGCGGGGGGGGGGGAAGAAAAGGAAGGCTGCCCCAACTGGAGAGGCCGGAGGGTCCAAGAAGGGGAAGACCCTTCTTCCGGACTACGCCTCTGACGCCGATGACGGCGGAGAGGAATGGCCATCGAGGGTCAAGCCCCTGGCAAAATCGTAAGTATCCGGATACCAGGATAACTTATGGCGTTCCTCTATCGTACAGTACCTTCTGACACCGAATTCAATTATGCAGTCCGCCCAAGGCTCAGCTCAGCGATTTGTCAAGTGGCTCCCTGGACTCGTCGGGTGTGAATAGCGCTTCACTCCCGACGGCTACCTCCCCCCGCCCTACGGACGATGCCGAGGTGGAGTCCCAAAAGGGGCTAAACCAGGAGGAGGTGGTCCTGGAGGCGCCGCAAGGCGACCTCCCAGACTCCAGGCCCAAAGGGGAGGAAGCCCCAGAGGGATCTAAGTCCGGCCCTGGGCCGGACACTGCTCCGGAACCTTCAGTGATTCCGGAGTCCGGCAGGCGACCCCCTTGCAATAAGGGCAAGCCTACCACACCGGCAGCCTCCGTCCAACCGGAGGCACTGGACAATTTGCTGGAGGTGCTTAACGGCACCTCCATCGACGAGGAGCACCGCACTGTTATGAGTGCGGTGATCCAGTAGGTTCAGTCCGCCAAGAGCGGGCTGACAGAAGCCTGTGCCAGCCTTCTAACAGGCTTTGAGGTATGTATTTAAAACATATGAAAATGGTACCGCATAGACAGTAGCCCCTGATGCTTAGTTTGGTGTTCGGAAGGAAAAGCCGGACTGAGTATCTAAAAAAGATATACGCAGGAGTCTAACATAAATATGTCAATATGGGAATGCAGGCTGCGCTGCTGACCTCTGCCGCACTGACTGCGGAGGTCGATGCATTGAAGCAGAGCCTCGAGCGGTCCGAGAACAAGCTCGGCCTTGCCAAGAAGCACCTCGAGGACAAGGAAGGTATGTAGTACCTTATGTAAGTATATAAAAATACCTGGTTGCAAAAATGACAAGACGAACATGAATGCTACAGGGGCCACAACCGAGGTGGTGACCCTGAAGGAAGCGCTTTCCAAGGATGAACACAATGTGGCCATGGAGCTTACCGAGCGAGAGAAACAAGAGGCGCAGGTGGCGGAGGTACGACAAGAGCTCAATGCTCTTGTGAAAAAACATGAGAGTTTAGAGCTTGACTCGAAGACTCGAGAGTCCGAGCTTGCCTCGGCACTTGAAAGCGCCAAATCTGCCAAGGATGAAGCCCAAAAATCCCTCCAGGAAATTGAGGCGATGAAGAAGATTGCGGCGGGTAAGGCATTTTTTATGCAAAGCAAGCATGCGAAAGTAAATTACCTGTTACTTACCCGAATCCAGAGCTCTCCAGGAGCATTCGCAGATCTGCCCCGCAGTGTATCCGACGCTGCCGCATTCTACCGGGCCGAGGAAGGGAGCTCGACGGAGAAGGTGTTCTGGTCCCAATATGCTGAGGCCGGACACCCGGTGCCCCTGAGCGACCATCTAAAGCAGCTGGTCGAGCTTCATAAGGCAGCCGAACAGGCCATGAAGGGCCCGATAGGCCGGCTGTGGCCTGGGGAGGCCATGCCTTTGAGCTATTTTGAGCTGGTGCGGCGGCTGGTGGATGCCTATCCACGGCTTGAAGTCATCAAGCGCCCCGTATGCATCGAAGGCTCCTGTAGGGCTTTTGCCCATGCTAAAGTGCACTGGGGCAAGCTGGATGCTGAGAAGCTGGTGACAGAAGGGCCACCGGAGGGGAAGGAGCATCGCTGGCCCGAGATGTATTATGAGGGCGTCCTGAAGGGTGCCCGTCTTTTGGCGAATGAATGTACCAGGGATGTAATTTTTGAGTAAACTCACTCGTGTTTATCCTGTGCGCTAAAAACTTGTTCATGTGTGCTAAGCAACGCTTTTTGAATTTAAAATATTACCTTCTATGCGGCCGTTTATTAAATCTGAGAGATGCAAGTCGTCTGCTTCTGCCCCCACGCCACGAGTGCTGGGCTGTTCGGGATAAACCTGAGCGCTCTTGTTCCCATTCTTGGGTCCTTCGAGGGAGGCGCTTAGCACAACGAACAAGGCGATCAGACTTATAATGCCTTATCACTCTCACTTAGCCATAGAATTCTATAATTTTAAATTTCGGCGAAACCCCTAGTATTCGGAAGACCGAGTTCGGGGCGCTATCCACACCTAGGCCGGATAAATTTGGCTCCTCGCTCGAAGCGGCATGAGTCTTTAGGGACTCGAAAAATCTCTCGAATAGCGACCGGTCTCTCGCCCTATCATGACGGTCAGTTTTCGCTTTCTCTACTAAGGTGTTAACCCAGCTCAACTGGGGCACAATCGCAGTAGTTCTCCCAGCGCTACCTTAGCTGACACAGCGGACCGTAAGGTACCAAAACATGGGAGCCGGGCAAAACCAACTATTGACCCAAGACATGATTCGGAGCCGATGCATATAATGCTATAAGTTTGGGGTGCCGTACTCATAAGAGTGTTCGGTCTTCTCACACCGTATTCTGGGGAACTTAAGCCCCTGGTGTATTGGCCATACCAAAGTGTACAGTTGCATGATGTCATGATTGAACATATTTACATGAAAAATGAATGCAATAATAGATAAGAGCTATGTATTGTTTATTAAAGGGATGCTATGAAAGCAAAACGATACAAATAGTGCGATAAGCAAGAGATGGGATTATTTGACATGTCCCCCTCCAGGGGCAAGCTGTGAGACTTTAAGTAAGACAGGAATTTAGCTCGTTATAGAGACCACATGGACGTTCGACGTGGCTTGCTGTCTCCCTGGCTGTTGCATCTTGTGTTCAGCGATTGTATTGCTGGACAGGCCTTCCGAAGAGTGGAGTCCTGAAAGTAAGAAAAGAGAAAATACAAAATCGGGAGCCCCTAGTGCGGTTGAGCCGCCTTCCGGGCATGCCGTGGTTGTGCCCCTCCCCTTATGCCCATGGTACTTCCAAAGCGTAATTATGTATGCGTGGTACTGGTTTCACAATCTCGCTAGGGCTGGGGTTGGGGCCGCACTGCTATGCTTGCTTGGAATGTGCCAGACGGTCTTGTTGTATGTTACTCCGGGCGCGCTTGACGGTGTCCGGACGTTGAATAGCCGGACTGTAGAATTGCCTTGAGAGGCTACTTTGTACTTCCGCCACGAGGGCTGCTGTGTGCTCCTCTGTTCGGAGAGAGCGTTCGGTGTTTCCATTGACCGTAATGACTCAGCGAGGGCCTGGCATCTTGAGCTTGAGATATGCGTAGTGCGGCACCGCATTGAACTTTGCAAATGCGGTTCGCCCGAGCAGGGCGTGATAGCCACTGCGGAACGAGACTATGTTGAAGATTAACTCCTCACTTCGGAAATTATCCGGGGATCCGAAGACCACTTCAAGTGTAACTGAGCCTGTACAACTGGCCTCTACACCTGGTATGACGCCTTTAAAGGTCGTCTTTGTGGTTTTAATCCTTGAGGGATCTATCCCATTTTCCGCATTGTATCCTGGTAAAGCAGGTTCAGGCTGCTGCCGCCGTCCATGAGGACCCTAGTGAGGTGAAATCCGTCAATGATTGGGTCTAGAACCAATGCGGAAAATCCGCCGTGACGAATGCTAGTGGGGTGGTCCCTTCGATCAAAAGTGATCGGGCAGGAGGACCATGGGTTGAACTTTGGGGCGACTGGCTCCAACGCATATACGTCCCTGAGCGCACGCTTCCGTTCCCTTTTGGGGATGTGGGTTGCGTATATCATGTTCACCGTCCGCACTTGTGGGGGGAAGCCCTTCTATCCTCTATTTTTCGGCGGCCGGGCTCCTCCTCGTGATCGCTATGCAGCCCCTTGTCTCTGTTTTCGGCACTTAACTTGCCTGCCTGCTTGAACACCCAACAATCCCTGTTGGTGTGATTGGCTGGTTGTTCGGGGGTGCCGTGTATCTGGCACGAGCGATCGAGTATCCGGTCTAAACTGGATGGGCCCGGAGGATTTCTTTTGAATGGCTTCTTCCGCTGACCGGGTTTAGAGCCTCTGAATCCGGCATTAACTGTCGTATCCTCAGTATTGTCGCCGTTAATGCGGCGCTTGTGCTTGTTGCGACACGACCCTGCCATTGTTGTCCTTGGTATCCGAATTACCAGGGCTCTTCGTCATTTTTTTACTACGAGCTAGCTAGCTGTCTTCTCCCACGCAAAAGCGGGTCATGAGTGTTGTGAGGGCTGCCATGGATTTTGGCTTTTCCTGTCCAAGGTGTCGGGCAAGCCATTCATCACGGATATTATGTTTGAAGGCTGAGAGAGCCTCTGCGTCCGGACAGTCAATGATTTGATTTTTCTTGGCTAGGAACCGTGTCCAGAATTGTCTGGCCGATTCCTCTGGCTGCTAAATTATGTGGCTTAGGTCATCGGCGTCTGGTGGTCGCACATAAGTGCCCTGGAAGTTGTCGAGGAATGCGGATTCCAGGTCCTCCCAGCAACCATTTGACTCTACTGGCAAGCTATTAAGCCAATGCCGAGCTGGTCCTTTAAGCTTGAGTGGGAGGTATTTTATGGCGTGTAGATCATCACCGCGGGCCATGTGGATATGAAGGAGATAATCCTCGATCCATACCGCAGGATCTGTTGTGCCATCGTATGATTTGATGTTTACGAGTTTAAACCCTTCGGGGATTTGATGATCCATTAGTTCATCTGTGAAGCATAGTGGGTGTGCGGCGCCTCTGTACTGGGCTATATCACGACGTAGCTCATATGAGCCTTGCCTGCCCTGTTCGGCCTGGCCGTATTTGCCATATCCGGCGTGACGGTTATAGTCACGTGTCGTGGGGCGCCCACGCGATCTGTAGATCGATCTTGTTTGCCTTGCCTTGTCCTCCAATATGTCTCGCAGGTCTGGCGTGTTTCCCCGTGCCTTGGTATTTTTTGAGCGGCGCCAGGGTGCAGCTTGAGTTGAGGGCGGAAAGGCCTCTCTATCGCGGACACGGAGTGGCCGATCGGCCGCATCATACGCTGGTGATGTAGGTTTAGTTGCTTCCTCCTCTAGTTGGGGTAGCAGCCTGTGCTTTGGGTAGCTCTTGGAGGGACGTTTGAGTTTGTACTCTTCGGCCGCCAGGACTTCAGTCCATCTGTCGGCTAGCAAATCTTGGTCAGCTCTAAGCTGCTGTTGTTTTCTTTTGAGGCTGCTTGTTGTGGCCATAAGCCTACGTTTGAAATGCTCTTGTTCGACGGGATCCTCAGGCACGACCAATTCATCGTCGTTGAGGCTTGCCTCGTCTTCGGAGGGAGGCATATAATTGTCGTCCTCGACCTCTCTGTCTGCCGCTCTCTCATGAGGGCTGGCTTCTCCGTCTTCCTGCATTGAATCCTGCTAGAGGGGGTTGTCTTCGGCACTGTCCGGGGTGTTGTTATTTCTAGTGCCAGACTCGCCGTTTTTGCTTTGGCGGGATTTAGAGCGGCACCGCTGACGCCGGCGCTTAGGTTGTTTCTTGGAGGGGTCATCCTCCATTTTTTCATCGCCATTCCCTTCTTTTGGGGTGTCCACCATGTATATGTCATATGACGAGGTGGCTTTCCAGTGCCCTATAGGCGCTGGTTCTTGGTCGTCTTCTTCATCAGCGTCCATACCATCTTTGTCTTCGGAGTCGAAGTCGAGCATGTCGGTTAAATCATCGATAGTGGCTACAAAGTGGGTGGTGGGTGGGTTTCGAATTTCTTCGTCGTCTGCACCCCAACCTCGCTGACCATAGTCCGGCCAGGGCTCTCCTGACAAAGAGAGAGACTTTAGTGAATTTAGGATGTCGCCAAAGGGCGAGTGCTGAAAGATGTCCGCGGCGGTGAACTCCATGATCGGAGCCCAATTGGGTTTGATCGGAAGGGGTGCGGAAGATTCGGAGTCCGGCACCTTGGAGTCACGAGCTCCGCGAGGGACAAGATTGGTGTTCGGCTCGATCGCCGTAGAGATTGCAGCCCCCGAGGCGGCGTCTAGCCACCCGTCCTTGTAAGTGCATCTAGTGCCACCCCTAGTTGGTTTTGGAGTATTGACGACAAAGTTGGTTGAGGGACTAATGCGTTTGTGAGAATTGCAGGATAACGCAGGTAGTGTCCCTCATTGATTCGGTTTACCTACCGGAGATGACCCCTAAAAATGTATGAAGACATTGAAGACAATGGTGGTATGAGAAGATATTCATATTGAAGACTATGACATGAGAAGACATTGCGTGAAGACTATGGAGTGCGAAGACTGTGTGGATTCATTGCTTCCTTTTCTTCTTTGTTGAATCATGGGAACCACCGTACTGTTAAGTGGGGTCCAAGTGAACTAAGTCAGAGTGACTGAAGTGATGCTCAACTCAAATCCTATGTCTTCGAGCGAAGACAATGAGAGCAAACCTTATCCAGAGCTGGATGAGTCAGCTTTGCTTGTAGCCCAAGTAAAGTTGCCGCGTGTGTTTGAAATCTGACTGTTGGAACATGTGTCAGTTCCTTAGTGACCCAGGGTCATTTTGGACAAATTAGGTCGGGTTGCCTAGTGGCTATAAATAGCCCACCCCTACACCATAAATTGGTGGCTGCTTAGAGTTAGTTTACGGCTTTTGTCGTTTTGAGAGCAACCCACCTCGAAGCCTTAGAGAGAAAAATCCTTGCGAGGACAAAGCCCAAACACCCAGAGCCAAAGAGTGTTAGGCATCACTGAAGTCTTTCTGTCTGTGTGACCTAAAGACTTATTACACTTGAGGACTGTGTATCCTCCAGCCGGTTAGGCGTCGCGTTCTGAGCATCCAAGAGTCATTGTGGATTACCGGTGAATGAAGTCTGTGAAGGTTTGGAAGTCTACCTTGAAGACTTACCAGAGTGATTGGGCGAGGACTGGGTGTCCTTAGCTCATGGGGAATAAGGTGAAGACACGGTCTTCTGAGTTAAATCTCAGCCTCCTTAACCAGACATACAGTTGTCACAGCAACTGGAACTGGTCCAACAAATCCTGTGTCTTCAACAAGCAACTGGTTCTATCCCTTTCCATCCTTTACTTAAGTTTGTCTTCGTGAAGTCACTGCCCATATGTCTATCTGTTTGACTTCATTGTTTGACTACTACTGTTGATTGGCTTCATACTATCTTCCATCCTGATCCTTACTACTTAGCTGCTATTAGTCCTGTACTTTCACATCATTGCATACTTGACTATGGCTCGCTTAAGGTAGTTTATCTTCCGCTGCATATCAACTAGGTTATTTCTGTTGTTTGTCTTCTAAACTTCCAAGTTTTGAAGACTTTCACAAAAATCGCCTATTCACCCCCCTCTAGTCGATACTAGCACTTTCAATTGGTATCAGAGCAAGGTACTCCCTTGTTATGTGTGATTCGGTTTAACCACCTAGAGTTTCAGCTATGTCGACTGCAGGGATAATCAAAGTCTCCGCTGCTTGTCCGGTGTTCGATGGAACTGAATATCCCTACTGGAAGAATAAGATGCGCATGCATCTTGAAGCCATTGATGTCGACCTCTGGTATGTCATCAAGAATGGCGTTCCCAAAACTGGTGAAGGTGTCACCCCTACTGATGTCAAGAAGTTCATTCAACTGGACTCGACTACAAAGAACATCATCTGTGGTCATCTGACCAAAGGACAGTATGGCCGTGTGAGTGCTCTGGAAACGTCAAAGCTAGTCTGGGACTGGCTGTCCAAGGTCAATGAAGGCGTCTCTACACAGAGAGACCAGATGATCAGTGTTCTTCGCAATCTCTTCAATCGCTTCAAGAGAAACGACAATGAAAATGTCCAGCTCACGTTTGATCGTCTCACTGACATCACAAATGAGCTTCAAGCTCTTGGCGCAACTGAGATCACCAAGCATGAAATCGTCAAGACACTGCTGAGATCACTTGACAGCTCCTTTGACACCCTTGCCCTCATGATACAAGAACGTCCTGACTTCAAGACACTCGATCCGTCTGATATACTTGAGAGGCTCAACACACATGAGTTCCAGCTTTCTGAGAAAAGAGATATCTATGGCCCCAACTATGGCCGAACTCGTGCTTTGAAGGCAAAAGTTGTTTCCTCATCTGAAGAAGAAGAATCTGACTGCGGTTCTGACGATCCTGAAGACATTGGAAGGGAGCTTGCTATGCTTGTGAAGAAGTTCCAGAATTCACCAAGAAGAAAGGCTTCAGAAAGTCTTCATGATCCATCTCAAGGATGATGAAGCTTCCACCCATGATCACAAGAAGAGAACCTGCCACAAGTGCAAGAAACCCGGTCACTACATATCTGAGTGTCCACAGTGGGACAATGAGAAGAAGAAGAAGAAAAGCAAGGAATATGATTCCGATGACAAGAAGAAAAAGAAATCCTCAAAGTCTTCTAAGTCTTCTTCCAAGTCTTCATCATACAAGAAGAGCTCATCTGGCAAGGCTCGTGCTTTTGTTGGCAAGGAAATGGATTCAGAGGAGGAGTCTGCTTCGGAGGAGGCGGAGGTGGAATCTGGAGAGGAGTCCGACCCTGGCGTTGCGAGTCTGGCTCTAGCCACAACCTATGTTGCCAAGTCCATCTTCAACACTGAAGGCAATGACTTCCACACCAACGCTGAAGCTGATGACATGGACAATCCTGCTCCCACCTACTGCTTCATGGCACGCGGTGCCAAGGTAAAATCACGCGATGCTTACTTTCAAACATCAAGTGAAGATGACTCTGATTGTGAATCTAAACCCAGCTACAAAACACTTGCTAAAATTGCTACTGAACAACAAAGGGCTATGGAACATACTCAAAAACTGTTAGACAAAAGCGATGACCTGTTGGACGCGGAAATGACACGTTCACAGTCCTTAGTAGAAGACATAAAAAATCTTCATGCTAAGTACCAAGAACTTGAAAGTCTTCATGAGACGCTCTCAACCACATATGAAAAGCTCTCCTATGATTATCTTCAAAGGAAGCAAGAGCTTGAGAAATTGAAAGCGACTCATGAAGACCTTCAAACAGAGAATGAGTCACTTCGCGCTCAACAGATCAGTCCCGCTCAGGATGGATTTGAACCACCATGTTTAAAATGCATTGAGCGTGATAACGCTACATCTGTTGCTGAATGTTCCACTGCTCCTGCTGTTTCATTGTCTTCAACTACTGATGTGGTTACTAACCCCTCTGCGGAGGATACCACTAGTATTGCTGATGAAAATGCTAGGTTGAAGACATTGCTTGAAACAGGGATGTACAAAAGTTTGAAGGGACATCAGACACTCTGCGATGTCCTCAAAAAGCAGATTCTGAACCGAAACCCTAGGAAAGAGGGTGTTGGGTTCGAGAGGAAAATGAATGCTGATGGTTCCTATTGGAAGCCTGAGCAGTATCCCAAAACCACATGGGTTGCTGCAAAGGAACCTTCAGTGGATCCATCCACTTTATCTGGATTTACCTGTGCTAATCCTATTATCATTGATGAATCCTTTGATGCAAACTATAAACTGTTCAAAAATCAGAATGGTGAAGTGTTTGCCAGGTATATTGGTACTAACTGCAGGAATGGACCTCCTATGAAGAAGATCTGGGTTCCCAAAAGCTGCCTTGAGAATCTTCCAGTGAATGTCATCATGACACCACCAGGGAAGAAGACAAACCCCAGACCAAAGGCATCATATGGTCCAACGGCTACTTACGAACACAGGACTCACTTGAGTCACCCTAACGCCAATGTTTTGCAGGGAAATCATACTCAGACTCATGAATATGAGCATGTGTCTTCAAACCGCTATGTTCATAGAACTAAGAACTTTTCTGCTTATTCACATGAGTATCATTCATTTCCTGCAAGGCTATTTGCTAGGGCTTCAAAGCCGAAATTCTCAGATGCTGCACTTAGACTCATTGCTTCTAAGCCACCCCTGAAAATGTGGGTGGTGAAGAAGAATTAACTCTCTTTTGCAGAATGTGGTCTCCAGCCAGCAATCAATGGCGTCCGATATTATTGCTGGGGACCTAAAACATAAAGGGACGCATGATAAAATGACTTACTATGTATTCCACATATGAATCTCTTATCTGTCATACTGTGTGTTCTAATCTTGATCTATGCTGTGATAATCCTAGTATGCATAAAATGCTTATGCTTCACAACATACCTTGTGAAGCCTATCCTCCTAACTGCACTGTAGGGCATGTCACCAAAAGCTTCAGAATGGATTATTGACAGCGGATGCACTAATCATATGACTGGTGATCGAAGTCTTCTCATGGACTCAACCTTACGTCCATCCGACAAGAGTCAAATCACATTTGCTGACACTGGTAAAAGCAAAGTATTGGGTCTAGGTAGAGTTGCAATCTCTAGGGATCAACACATGGATAAAGTGATGCTTGTTGAATCCCTTGGGTTCAACTTAATGTCTGTCTCAATGCTTTGTGACTTAAACATGATTGTGCTATTTGGAAAATATCGTTGCCTTGTACTAATGGAATCTGACAAATCTCTAGTCTTTGAAGGATATAGGAAAGATGATCTATACGTGGTAGATTTCTCAGCAGGTCCACAGCTTGCCGTATGTCTTCTCACAAAAGCTTCAGAGTGCTGGCTCTGGCATCGAAGGCTAGGACATGCTGGCATGAGGAACTTACACTCACTTGTCAAGAAGAAGCATGTCATTGGCATCGAAGATGTCAAGTTCAAGAAGGATCATCTGTGTGGTGCCTGTGAAGCTGGAAAGATGACAAGGGCAAAGCACCCCTCGAAGACAATCATGACAACATCTCAACCCTTCGAGCTGTTACACATGGACTTATTTGGACCTACTCACTACTCCACCCTCACAACAACTGCCTGTCTCTATGGCTTCGTCATTGTTGATGACTACTCAAGATACACATGGGTTCATATAATTCTTTACAAGACTGAAGTGCAAGATGTCTTCAGGCGCTTCGCAAATCGAGCAATGAACAATTATGGCGTGAAGATCAAGCATATCAGAAGTGACAATGGCACTGAATTCAAGAACACAGGACTTGATCTGTATCTGGATACAATGGGAATCACTCATGAGTTCTCTGCTCCGTACACACCTCAGCAAAATGGCATCGTTGAGCGCAAAAACAGAACCCTCATTGAGATGGCTCGAACAATGCTAGATGAATACAAGACACCAAGAAAGTTCTGGCCTGAAGCTATTGATACAGCCTGTCACATCATCAACCGTGTTTACATCCACAAGCTTCTGAACAAAACATCCTATGAGCTCCTTACTGGCAAGAAGCCAAATGTCAGTTACTTCAGAGTATTTGGAGCTAGATGCTGGATCAAGGATCCCCATCACAAGTCAAAATTTGCACCTAAGGCTCACGAAGGCTTCATGCTTGGCTATGGAAAGGACTCACACTCCTACAGAGTCTTCAACCTCTTTCTCTATAAGATCGTTGAAACTGTGGATGTGAAATTTGATGAAACCAATGGTTCACAAAGAGAAATTCTGCCAAGTACACTAGATGAAGCTCCTCCAAGCGAATCTATCAAGCTGATGGGAACTGGTGAAATCATGCCTTCTGAAGCACAGCCTGAAGAGGAACTTATCATCTCTGCACCAAATCAACCTGAAGACACTGCTCAGACCGAAGACAATCCTCCCAATGATGACAATGATCAGCCAGAGCAAAATCTTCGTCCTGTTCATCCTCGTGTTGCAAATGAAGTACAAATCGAGAAGATAATTGACAGCATCAACGCGCCTGGTCCGCTTACTCGCTCAAGAGCAACACAGTTAGCAAACTTCTGTGGGCACTTTTCATTTGTGTCAATATCAGAACCCAAGAAAGTTGCTGAAGCTTTTATGGAACCCGAATGGATTCAAGCCATGCAAGAAGAACTTCAACAGTTCAAGCTGAATAATGTTTGGGAACTTGTCAAGCGACCTGATCCTCGTATGCATAACATTATTGGAACAAAATGGATATATCGAAACAAGCAAGATGAGCATGGTCAAGTCGTCAGAAACAAAGCACGTCTTGTGGCTCAAGGATATACTCAAGTTGAAGGAATTGACTTCGATGAAACATTTGCTCCTGTTGCTAGACTTGAAGCTATTCGCATACTGCTAGCCTACGCTAATCATCACAACATCTTGCTATATCAAATGGATGTAAAGAGTGCATTTCTCAATGGCAAGATTGAAGAAGAAGTATATGTCGCACAACCACCTGGCTTTGAAGATCCAAAACATCCTGATATGGTGTACAAGCTAAACAAAGCACTGTATGGCCTCAAACAAGCTCCTCGTGCCTGGTATGATACAATCAAAGACTTCCTGAAGAGCAAAGGCTTCAAACCTGGATCCCTCGATCCCACACTCTTCACGAAGACATATGATGGTGAACTGTTTGTGTGCCAAATATATGTGGATGACATAATCTTCGGCTGCACCAACCAGAAGTACAGTGATGAGTTTGGGTACATGATGCAAGAGCAATATCAAATGTCCATGATGGGTGAGCTGAAGTTCTTCCTTGGTCTTCAAATTCGTCAGCAACGAAATGGCATCTTCATATCTCAAGAAAAATACCTCAAAGATTGTCTGAAGAAGTTTGGAATGGAAGACTGCAAAGGCTACACGACGCCAATGCCAGCCAAACACCATCTTGGTCCCGACGACAATGGTAAAGAGTTCGATCAAAAGGTATACCGCTCCATGATTGGTTCTTTGCTTTATTTATGTGCATCTAGGCCAGATATTATGCTTAGTGTTTGCATGTGTGCTCGATTCCAAGCGGCACCAAAGGAATCGCATCACTTAGCTGTGAAGCGAATTCTTCGATATTTGGCTTACACCCCAACACTCGGATTATGGTATCCCAAGGGCTCAAAATTTGATTTGGTTGGATTCTCGGATGCTGATTATGCTGGTGACAAGGTGGATCGCAAGTCTACATCAGGCACATGTCATTTTCTTGGTCGATCACTTGTCTGTTGGTCTTCAAAGAAGCAGAACTGTGTATCACTCTCAACTGCTGAATCTGAATACATTGCTGCTGGATCCTGTTGTGCTCAGCTTCTATGGATGAAGCAAACTCTCAAGGATTATGGCATCAACCTGAAACAAGTACCTCTCTTCTGCGACAACGAAAGTGCCATCAAGATAGCCAACAATCCAGTCCAGCACTCGAAGACAAAGCACATTGAAATACGTCATCACTTTCTCAGAGATCATGTTATGAAGAAAGATATAGATATCATGCACGTCAACACTGAAGAGCAACTGGCAGATATCTTCACAAAGCCCTTGGATGAGAAAAGGTTTTGCAAGTTACGGTGTGAGCTAAATATCTTGGAATCCTCGAATGTCCTGTGATCAGGCACACATCCTAACACTTATGCATGTTGATGACTTAGATGTGCAACACACAAAGTAATGTATATCTTCAATCAATGAAGATTTACACTCTGAGTGTGAATACATTAACATGGAATTTGACTTCGGAGCGCCACGATAATTGTGCGCCGTGTCTGGGTCTAATACTTCCTATACGGTGGGTAACGCCACCACCAACTTTCTCTGTTTGAAGTGTTTCACTCATGGCGTTATATTGCAATAACTTCGCATTTGGTTTGTCTTCAGTTTCAATTTATCTTCATGATCTTCTACACTATGATGATTTGATTGCTTTCTGATATATATATATATATATATATATATACTAGTGTTCTGTCCTCTACAGCATTCACTTATAGCTATGTCTTCAAGATTGGATCTTTTGAACTAAGTGAATGTGATCGGACCCTAACCTCTCTATGCTTCCTATCTCAAACTCTATCTGTCCAAATCATATGCATTCTATTGAAACTGTCGAATGTCTTCTCTGCGTCCTAGTCAGCAGAAGGCAAAGAGACAAACATTAAATCTGTTTTAAATGACTTATCTTTATTGTTGAAATCCGGTGAAGCCGGAACAACTCTCCGACATGCCTGGCGGGCGTGGGAACATGGGACAATTCTAAGTATGTTGCATGCTTGCCACGTACCCCTCAGATGTGAACCGCCAGGGGCACCAGCGTAATTGCGCTGTGTCTCTCACCTACTTATAAATACTTGTCCCCTGCGGTAAAGAAATCCTTCTTCCACCTCTCCACCTCCGTCAAAACCCTAGCGCCACCGCTAGCTCGCGACGACGCCGGCGACGAAGCGCTTAGCTGCCGCGACTTCTCCGACGCCGTCCTCACGCCGGCCGCGGACATCGTCCTCTCCGCCGTCGCCGTAGGTGTCCTCCGTCGCCAAGTTAGGGCACGGTGGGCTGAACTGCTCGGTCTCCTATTCTTCCCATCTAGCAGTTCTTCGTGCGGTAATTATAACTCTATTTTTACCACCTTTTTGATCTTCAAGATTCATCCTGTTTACCAAAAGTAGTTTCTGCCTATTCAATGTTAGATCTATTCTGTCTGCATCTCATACTGCCGAGTCAATTCACTTAGATTTCCTGTCTAGTTTGATTCCTCACTTGTACTCATTCACGGATTGGTACAAATCTGGAACCAACTCACCTATATAAGTGAATGTCTTCGCATCATGAGGTCAATATCTTCAAACTGATTTATCTTCAAAATCTTCTGAGAATGCATATGACCTCTTCCCCTTCCCTCGCATCTCTAATGCTGTCACAGGTACATGTCCGTGGGAGAATCCCTTGGTTCTCATAGTCTGCATTCGTTTGCAGAATACTTACAGCATCATATCAATTCTCCTGAAGCCAGTTCCTGCTTGACCAGCAAGCGTAAATCTCTGAAGCCTCTGAACGTATTGAAGCCATTCAGCTTGAAGTTCATGGCTGCAGAAAAATCAGCAAGGAAGGGTGGCAGACATCATCGTTGGGGAACATCAAGGGATCTGCCTGATGATCTGGCAGAAATGTATAAAACAGATCCTGAAGAAGATTACAATCAGCGCAAGACTCGAATCCAATGGATTCGACGCTATTGGGCTGAACAGTGGTACAAGTACAAGTTCGTCACCCAGGAGTACGCAGAGAAAAATGCTATCAAGAGCCCTTGGGGTGATATTCTCTATCGAGGCCTTCCCCCCAAGAACAAAGCTGAAGCCATTGCGCAAGAATTCTATCCTTGCATGGTCCGTGGACCACAGCCTGAAGAAGCCGACCCATCATCATTGCTCTGGTGTCGTGACGACAATCTCTTCAAGCGCAACTTCCAGTTTGCTAAGGCTTCGGCAAAGGAAAACAAGAAGTCACGGGGATTAGACTTCAATCCTGGTCCCTCTGCTCCCCGTGATGATGGCACACGTGAAGCTGAAGAAAACAGAATTGGCCCCTTTGCAAACCTTGATGGCCTCATCACTTACATCTTGGTCCAAGGTGCCAAGGTAGATCATTCTGATAATGATGCTGACACTGATGAAGCCCCAGCTCCTCCTTCGAAGCCACAGAAGCAAAAGAAGCTAAAGGCTTCTAAATCAGCACCTCCAAAAGCTTTACGCGCGAAGCCTCTGGCCACTGCACCTCCTGAAGCCAGTGTGCAGTCTGAAGATCAATCCCGTATCTCCAAGAAGACGGAGAAGAAAAAGCAACTTGTCAGGCATACTGATCAAGCCTTGACTCCTGCCGCCATTCTGCGTGAAGAACCCATTGATCTGTCAAGTGATGAAGATCTTGCTGATGATGCTCTTGAGCAGCTGATAAAGAGCAAGGAAGAAGCAGAAATCTTCAACAACTTGCCTCTCTTTGATGTGGCCATCATCCACAATTTCATTGATGAGTGGTTCGACACCCCCAATGTCAGCTTTGAAGATTTACAGCTTCCCATTGGCCTCAGTGTCGCCTTCAATGGTGCCATTGCTTCTGAGCTGGCTCTCGCTCAGCGAATCGTTGAGCTCAAGAACAAGATTGATTATGAGAAGGCTCAATTCAAGAAGCATGTGGCCAAGCTAAGTGTTCAAGACGTCCGAAACTTCAAAGTCATGCTGCATGAGCTTAAAGAAGCTTTTCTGAAGAAGCGCCAAGAAGCTCAAGGCTCTCGTGAGCGCATGAAGCGTTTGGCTGATAAGTGTGTGCTTGCCTACAATGAGGCTGAGAAGCGCAAGTCACTTGGCCGTCCTGGCATTGACCCCAGGATGGCTGCAAAGAAAAAGAAGAAGCTTTCTGCTGACCAGCCTGCACCTTCAAGCCAAGAAGCCCCACGCATTATCTTCCCGAGCAGCATGACTGGCTCGAAGCCAAAGGTCACCACAACCGCTTCTGAACAGAAGAAGACGAGGGCTGCCGAGGCTGAAGCCAGAAAGAGGAAGAACACCGAAGCCTCTGATGCCGCTCCCTCCAAGAAGAAGCGCAAGACCAAGAAGAGTCGGGCTGCTCCCACAGAGCCCCTTGTTGTTGAACCCATCTCAGTGGTTCGTCCTGCATCTGCATCCCAAGAACTTCGCATGACTGTTCATGAGCCTGCTTCCACAGAGGCTCCTGAAGCTGAAGATATACCAGCAGCTGAACCCACCGCTGCTGAAGACATTGGTCATGATGACAATGTTGAAGATGATGAAGTTCTTCCTCAGATCGAATATAATGTGGTATCATCGCCTGTTCGTACGAACAGCGAAAACATCAGCATTGGTCGTCCTCTGACGCCAATTGCTCAGGATGCATCGTGGGCTGATCACCCACAGCAACAAGACTCCCCCAGTACTCCCCAACAACAACAAACCACACCATCCGTACAAGTTGAAGAGGATGAGGACCTGCCCACTCCATCTCCAAAGGCGTCGCCTGTACTACAAAGGCTTCGCAAAGGACCAAGGCCTCAAGTCCCTCTTCCGAGCGTTCCAGAAGGAGAAGTGCACCGTCAACCTGTTGCACGTCAAGTGTTCTCTGAAGCCACTCCAACTGTGAATGTCTCTGTGTCTGAAGCACAAGCTGCTGAAGACAATCCGGCTGCATCAGCCGATGAGGAACGTCAAGAAGAACGTGTCCAAACTCCCCCCATGCCTGAAGAAACAGTTCATGAAGTGAACGTGTCTGTGCCTGACCCTCCAGCTCCTCAAGTGGAGGTTGAAAATCCTGAAGCTGCCACAACCAACGCAAGTGAAGCCAATGACGTTGTCATGGCTGAAGCTAATGTGGAGCTTGAACCAACCAGTGTGCCTGAAGCTAATGAGGCCACTGCACCTGAAGCTAATGAGGCAACTGCTCCTGAAGCACCTGTTGTGCAGCCTGAAGCCTCAGCTGCTGCCACTGCTCCTGTTCCGCCCCCAAGGCCCTATACAATCGAGCAAGCATACAACCATGGCGAGCTAATCACAGTAAGATGGCCCGTTCTGGTCCCTCCGCCTATGTCTCTGGTCCTCAATTTGACTATCACATTGAGCATAGGCCTCAGGTCCAGAAGCCCAAGCCAAGACTGCCAAGGTTTCCTGGTACTGCCACCTCTGTCGGGTCTTTCAATGCAAATGGCTTCAAGAGCCACAACACATTCTTTGACAGCTCGAAGAACCCCTACACGAAGCCAAGAATATCATCAGATCGGTTCTGGAGTCATCAGCAGCGAAGCTATTACTCCTGTGTTCTGTATGATCAAGGGCGCATTTTCCCTCATATGCGCCTCGACACTGAAGCCATTACTGGACTGCCCTGCTTAGAAGAAGCACTTGACTGCTTTCGTGATGCTGGGCTGCTCAGTTTTGTCACAGATAAAGAACACTGGAATGAAGAGCTATTGCTTCAATTCTATGCTACTCTGCACATTCGCGGCTACAACAGAGATACGAAGACATGGGTTCTCGAGTGGATGACCGGAAATGTTCATCATGAAGCCAAAGCTATGGATATCATCGAGCTTACAGGGCTAGCCACTCCTGGAGAACTATATGAACCTGACTGTCTGCTACACCGCAATGCTGTAGAGAGTATCTTCCATAAGCCAGAACCCAATATGAGCCAGATGTTGAGCATGATGAAGCCCTTGCCATCTGACGCTGAATATCCAACAGATTTCTTTGTTGAAGACCTTGAGTATCTGCCTCGCACCATATATCATATCATCAGGCGAACTCTATGGCCTGTCAAAGGACATTCATCAGCGGCCAAGCTTGAAGGAGCTATGAAGACTTTGGTCTTCTATATTCTCAATGGCATCAGCTTCAACACTCAAGAGTTCTTCATCAGGCAACTTGCTGCTTCCGGCTCTGACCTATTTGGTCTGAAGTTTTATGCTCCATGGGTCATGCGCCTCATCAAAAGACACTCATCTGTCAACTATCAGCCCTCTACTCGCAATCATATGATCTTTCTGCCAGAGGTTGATATGTCAGTTGAAGCTATATACTCTGACCCTGCCAAGAGGCCTCTTTGTCTTCAGAATGCCGAGCACCAAAGCTTCACTCAGCCTATTGAAGGTGTTCAAGCAGCGACACGAATCTATCCTTTGGCTGGAAACACTCGTCTGCCTCATCGAGCACCCACTGAAGCCACTGAAAGCACCATTGCACAAAGGCCTCGGAAGCGTTCTCGCGTTCTCAATGACCGAGAACTTCTTGTGGCCCTTCATCAGAAACAGGATAAGCATCATTTCTGGCTCAAGAGACAGATGCAAAGCCTCTTGGTGGATGTCAATCGCATTCGCAACCTTGCCACCAAGAATGCCTTTGTTGCTCATGAAACTTGCCGGCGATCATGGAAGAGTTTGACCCTGCTCAGTGCTGAAGCTGATCTTCAAGACGATGGCTTCAATGAAAGATTCCAGTTTGACTCCACTCCTCCACGGACTGCTGTCCTACGTCGTACTCCATCTCTTGAAGACTCTGAATATTCTTCCTCCGCGGCAACGGTAAATGCCAGAGTGATCGATGATGAAGATGATGCTACTTCACCACCTCCTACTACTGCGCGCATCGACACTGCACCAAGTTCATCTGCACCGCCACCCAACGACGACAACCCTGCTGCTTCACCTACTCATGTTGACGAGTAGATGCTCTATGTCTTCAAACCTTTTTGGTCCTTACTGACAAAAGGGGGAGAAGCGTATGAGTTGATAGTCTTCAAGCGGGTTCATATGGGCGGTTGCATTATATTTTGCTGCGTGCTTACAACTCTTGCCTTTTGAAACATTTGGTTCTCTGAGTTGTAACACCTAAACTTGATGGTCGTCTGCTACTTATTTGCTTCACTGTGATGCGATGATAAATTCCGCATGTGCGATGATAACTTCCGCACTTAGATCATTCTGCAGACGTCCATTTTTCATTATGCATGTCATTCTACTTGCTATATCAGTTCATGCATGATAAATTATCTTCATAAGTTGAAGTGGATCTCCACAAGTACAACCTGCCATGTGCATTTGCATTCCAAAAGCAAATTACTTACATGCACATCTTCAGGGGGAGCCCTTGCAACTTATGAAGACTATTTCCTATCCTTACAATTTCACATATTTATCCCCGTTGAAAACTTCAACCAGTTTGTCATCAATCACCAAAAAGGGGGAGATTGTAAGTGCATCTAGTGCCACCCCTAGTTGGTTTTGGAGTATTGACGACAAAGTTGGTTGAGGGACTAATGCGTTTGTGAGAATTGCAGGATAACGCAGGTAGTGTCCCTCATTGATTCGGTTTACCTACCGGAGATGACCCCTAAAAATGTATGAAGACATTGAAGACAATGGTGGTATGAGAAGATATTCATATTGAAGACTATGACATGAGAAGACATTGCGTGAAGACTATGGAGCGCGAAGACTGTGTGGATTCGTTGCTTCCTTTTCTTCTTTGTTGAGTCATAGGAACCACCGTACTGTTAAGTGGGGTCCAAGTGAACTAAGTCAGAGTGACTGAAGTGATGCTCAACTCAAATCCTATGTCTTCGAGCGAAGACAATGAGAGCAAACCTTATCCAGAGCTGGATGAGTCAGCTTTGCTTGTAGCCCAAGTAAAGTTGCCGCGTGTGTTTGAAATCTGACCGTTGGAACACGTGTCAGTTCCTTAGTGACCCAGGGTCATTTTGGACAAATCAGGTCGGGTTGCCTAGTGGCTATAAATAGCCCACCCCCTACACCATAAATTGGTGGCTGCTCAGAGTTTGTACACGGCTTTTGTCGTTTGAGAGCAACCCACCTCGAAGCATTTGAGAGAGAGAAAAATCCTTGCGAGGACAAAGCCCAAACACCCAGAGCCAAAGAGTGTTAGGCATCACTGAAGTCTTTCTGTCTGTGTGACCTGAAGACTTATTACACTTGAGGACTGTGTATCCTCCAGCCGGTTAGGCGTCGCGTTCTGAGCATCCAAGAGTCATTGTGGATTGCCGGTGAACAAAGTCTGTGAAGGTTTGGAAGTCTACCTTGAAGACTTACCAGAGTGATTGGGCGAGGACTGGGTGTCCTTAGCTCAAGGGGAATAAGGTGAAGACACGGTCTTCTAAGTTAAATCTCAGCCTCCCTAACCAGACGTACAGTTGTCACAGCAACTGGAACTGGTCCAACAAATCATGTGTCTTCAACAAGCAACTGGTTCTATCCCTTTCCATCCTTTACTTAAGTTTGTCTTCGTGAAGTCACTGCCCATATGTCTATCTGTTTGACTTCATTATTTGACTACTACTGTTGATTGGCTTCATACTATCTTCCATCCTAATCCTTACTACTTAGCTGCTATTAGTCTTGTACTTTCACATCATTACATACTTGACTATGGCTCGCTTAAGGTAGTTTATCTTCCGCTGCATATCAACTAGGTTATTTCTGTTGTTTGTCTTCTAAACTTCCAAGTTTTGAAGACTTTCACAAAAATCGCCTATTCACCCCCCCTCTAGTCGATACTAGCACTTTCAGTCCTCGACTGGCGTAGTCGGCTCCGAGCTGAGGGTCGGAGCAGACGCCTGAGCGACGCTCTGGGCACTTTCTGGCGGCAGAGCTAGATCATGCCCATCGTGACAGCGTGGCGCGCTCGGCTGCGGCTCGAATCTGTCGAAGAACAAGTCCCCGCGGATGTCAGCCGTGTAGTTTAAACTTCCAAATCTGACCTGATGGCCAGGGGCGTAGCTTTCGATCTGCTCCAGATGGCCAAGCGAATTGGCCCGTAGTGCAAAGCCGCCGAATACGAAGATCTGTCCGGGGAGAAAAGTCTCACCCTGGACCGCGTCGTGGTTGATGATCGAAGAAGCCATCGGGCCTAAAGGTGACGACATAGAGGAACTCTCAATGAAAGCACCAATGTCGATGTCAAAACTGGCGGATCTCGGGTAGGGGGTCCCGAACTATGCGTCTAGGCGGATGGTAACAGGAGACAAGGGACACGATGTTTTTACCCAGGTTCGGGCCCTCTCGATGGAGGTAAAACCCTACTCCTGCTTGATTAATATTGATGATATGGGTAGTACAAGAGTTGATCTACCGTGAGATCAGAGAGGCCAAACCCTAGAAGCTATCCTATGGTATGATTGTTGTTCGTCCTACGGACTAAAACTCTCCAGTTTATATAGACACCGGAGAGGGCTAGGGTTACACAGAGTCGGTTACAATGGGAGGAGATCTACATATCGTATCTCCAAGCTTACCTTCCACGCCAAGGAAAGTCCTATCCGGACACGGGACGAAGTCTTCATTATTGTATCTTCATAGTCCGGGAGTCCGGCCAAAGGTCATAGTCCGGCCATCCGGACACCCCCTAATCCAGGACTCCCTCAAGCATCAATTGTTGATGGTTAGTGAAACCACTAGTTTCAAGAAGGGCAAGGGCAAGAAGGGATACTTCATGAAATGGCAAATCAGTTGCTGCTCTAGTGAAGAAACCCAAGGTTGAACCCAAACCCGAGACTAAGTGCTTCTGTAATGAAGGGAACGGTCACTGAAGCAGAACTACCCTAGATACTTGGTAGATGAGAAGGCTGGCAAGGTCGACAAAAGTAGCACCATGGTAATAGATACCGGTTCAGTTGCTAAGTGTTAGTAACTCGAAATAAAAGGCTATGGAATAAATGGAGACTAGCTAAAGGTGAGATGACGATGTGTGTTGGAAGTGTTTCCAAGCTTGATGTGATCAAGCATCGCATACTCCCTCTACCATCGAGATTGGTGTTAAACCTAAATAATTGTTATTTGGTGTTTGTGTTGAGCATAGACATGATTGGATTATGTCTATCGCAATACGGTTATTCATTTAAGGAGAATAATGGTTACTCTGTTTATTTGAATAATACCTTCAATGGTCTTGCACCTAAAATGAATGGTTTATTGAATCTCGATCGTAGTGATACACATGTTCATGCCAAAAGATATAAGATAGTAATGATAGTACCACCTGCTTGTGGCACTGCCATTTGTGTCATATTGGTATAAAACACATGAAGAAGCTCCATGTTGATGGATCTTTGGACTCACTCGTTTTTGAAAAGTTTGAGACATGCAAACCATGTCCATTGGTATGTACGCATGAAGAAACTCCATGCAGATGGATCGTTTGGACTCACTTGATTCTAAATCACTTGAGACATGCAAACCATACCACATGGGCAAGATGACTAAAAAGCCTCGTTTTCAGTAAGATGGAACAAGAGAACAACTTGTTGGAAGTAATACATTTTGATGTGTGCTATCCAATGAGTGCCGAGGCACGCAGTGGATATTGTTATGTTCTTACTTCACAGATGACTTGAGTAGATGCTGAGTATATTTACTTGATGAAACACAAGTCTGAATTATTGAAAGGTTCAAGTAATTTCAGAATGAAGTTGAAGATCATCGTGACAAGAGGATAAAATGTTTATGATATGATCATAGAGATGAATATCTGAGTTACAAGTTTGTTACACAATTAAGACCTTGTGGAAATTGTTTCACAACTAATACCGCCTGGAACACCATAGTGTGATGGTGTGTCCGAACATCATAGCTGCACCCTATTGGATATGGTGCATACCATGATGTCTCTTATCGAATTACCACTATTGTTCATGGGTTAGGCATTAGAGACAATCGCATTCACTTTAAATAGGGCACAACATAATTCCGTTGAGATGACACCGTATGAACTATGGTTTAGAGAAACCTAAGCTGTAGTTTCTTGAAAGTTTGGGGCTGCGACGCTTATGTGAAAAAGTTTTATCCTGAGAAGCTCGAACCCAAAGCGGATAAATAAATCTTCATAATACACCCAAAACAGTTGGGTATACCTCCTATTTCAGATCCGGAAGCAGAAGTGATTGTTTCTAGAAACGGGTCCTTTCTCGAGGAAAAGTTTCTCTCGAAAGAATTGAGTGGGAGGATGGTGGAGACTTGATATGGTTATTGAACCGTCACTACAACTAGTGTGTAGCAGGGCACAGGAAGTGGTTCCTGTGGCACCTACACCAATTGAAGTGGAAGATGATGATAGTGATCATGAAGCTTCGGATCAAGTCACTACCGAACCTCGTAGCACAACAAGGACGCGTACTGCTTCAGAGTGGTACGGTAATCCTATCTTGGAGGTCATGCTGCCAGACAACAATGAACCTACGAGCTATGGAGAAGCTATGGTGGGCCCGGATTCCGACAAATGGCTCAAGGCCATAAAATCCAAGAGAGGATCCATGTATGAAAACAAAGTGTAGACTTTGGAAGAACTACTTGATGGTCGTAAGGCTGTTGGCTATAGATGGATTTTAGAAGGGAAGATAGACAATGATGGTAAGTGTCACCATTAACAAAGCTCGACTTGTCGCTAAGATGTTTTCCGACAGGTTCAAGGAGTTGACTACGATGAGACTTTCTCACTCGCAGCGATGCTAAGAGTTTGTTAGAATTAGATTAGCTCCTACTGCATTATTTATGAAATCTTGCAGATAGGATGTGAAAATATAGTTTCTTCGATGATTTTCTTGAGGAAAGGTTGTATCTGATACAACCAGAAGGTTTTAACAATCATAAAAGGTGCTAACAAGTATGCAAAGCTCCAGCAATCCTTCTAAGGACTGGAGTAAGCATCTCGGAGTTGGAATATATGCTTTGATGAGATGATCAAAGATTTTGGATTTATACAAAGTTTATGAGAAACTTGTATTTCCAAAGAAGTGAGTGGGAGCACTATGGAATTTCTGATGAGTATATGTTGTTGACGTATTGTTGATCAAAAATGATATAGAATCTCTAGAAAGCATATAGGGTATTTGAAAAGTGTTTTTCAATGGAAAACCTGGATTGAGCTACTTGAACATTGAGCATCAAGATCTATAAGGATAGATAAAAAACGCTTAATAGTACTTTCAAATAAATACATACCATGACAAGATTTTGAAGGAGTTCAAAATAGATCGGCAAAGAAGGTGTTCTTGGCTTTGTTACAAGGTGTGAGTATTGAGTAAGACTCAAGACCTGACCATGGCAGAAGAGAGAGAAAGGACGAAGGTCGTCCCCTATGCTTTAGACGTAGGCTCTACAATATGCTATGCTGTGTACCGCACCTAAAGTGTGCCTTGCCATGAGTCAGTCAAGGGGTACAAGAGTGATCCAAGAGTGGATCACAGGACAACGGTCAAAGTTATCCATAGTAACTAGTGGACTAAGGAATTTTCTCGATTATGGAGGTGGTAAAAGAGTTCGTCGTAAAGGGTTACGTCGATGGAAACTTTGACACTAATCCGGATTATTCTGAGTAGTAAACCGGATTCGTATAGTAGAACAGTTATTTGGAATAGCTCCAAATAGAGCGTGGTAGCTGCATCTACAAGATGACATAGAGATTTATAAAGCACACACGGATCTGAAAGGTTCAGACCCGTTGACTAATAACCTCTCTCACAAGCGAGGTATGATCAAAACCCATGGGTGTTGAATTCATTACAATCACATAGTGATGTGAACTAGATTATTGACTCTAGTGCAAGTGGGAGACTGTTGGAAATATGCCCTAGAGTCAATAATAAAATGGTTATTATTGTATTTCCTTGTTCATGATAATTGTCTATTGTTCATGCTATAATTGTATTAACTGGAAACCGTAATACATGTGTGAATACATAGACCACAACATGTCCCTAGTGAGCCTCTAGTTGACTAGCTCGTTGATCAATAGATGGTTATGGTTTCCTGGCCATGGACATTAGATGTCATTGATAACGGGATCACATCATTAGGAGAATGATGTGATGGACAAGACCCAATCCTAAGCATAGCACAAGATCGTGTAGTTCGTTTGCTAAAGCTTTTCTAATGTCAAGTATAATTTCCCTAGACCATGAGATTGTGCAACTCCCGGATACCGTAGGAATGCTTTGGGTGTGCCAAACGTCACAACGTAATTGGGTGGCTATAAAGGTGCACTACGGGTATCTCCGAAAGTGTTTGTTGGGTTGGCATGAATCGAGACTGGGATTTGTCACTCTGTATGACGGAGAGGTATCTCTGGGCCCACTCAGTAATGCATCATCATAATGAGATCAATGTGACTAAGTAGTTAGTCACGGGATCGTGCATTATGGAACGAGTAAAGTGACTTGCCAGTAACAAGATTGAACGAGGTATTGGGATACCGACGATCGAATCTCGGGCAAGTAACGTACCGATTGACAAAGGGAATTGTATACGGGATTGATTGAATCCCCGACATCATGGTTCATCCGATGAGATCATCGTGGAACATGTGGGAGCCAATATGGGTATCCAGATCCCGCTATTGGTTATTGGCCGGAGAGGTGTCTCGGTCATGTCTGCATGGTTCCCGAACCCGTAGGGTCTACACACTTAAGGTTCGCTGACACTAGAGTTGTAATGGGAAATAGTATGTGGTTACTGAAGGTAGTTTGGAGTCACGGATGTGATCCCAGACATCACGAGGAGTTCTGGAATGGTCCAACGGTGAAGATCGATATATTGGACGAAGGGTATTGGAGTCCGGAAGTGTTCCGGGGGTACCAGGCTATGGCCAGCGTGTCTGAAAGGGGTTTTGGAGGCCCCGGCAAGCGTTGGGGGACCTTATGGGCCAAGGATAGGGGGCACATTAGCCCATAAGGGGCTGAGCGCCCCTCCCACCCCATCTCATGTAACCTGGAGAGGTGGGGGCGCCATTCCTAGGGCAGCCGCCCCTCCTGGCTTGGGGGGCAAGTTTCCTAGGGGGTGGGGGCGCCCAAACCCATCTAGGGTTTCCCCTATGGCCGCCGCCCCTGCCCTAGGGAACCCTAGGGCGCCTGCTCCTCCTCCCTTCCCCCTATATATAGTGGAGGGGTGGGAGGGCTGCCACAAGCTTGCTTTTGGCGCAGCCCCTCCCTCCTCCAACTCTTTCTCCTCCTCCGTAGTGCTTCGCGAAGCCCTGCAGGAATACCATGAGTTCCACCACCACCATGCCGTCGTGCTGTCGGAGTTCTCCCTCAACTTCTCCTCTCCCCTTGCTGGATCAAGAAGGAGGAGACATCCCCGGGCTGTACGTGTGTTGAACGCGGAGGCGCCGTTGTTCGGTGCTTAGATCGGAATCAACCGCGATCTGAATCGCTACGAGTACGACTCCTTCATTCGCGTTCTTGCAACGCTTCCGCATTGCGATCTTCAAGGGTATGAAGATACACTCCCCTCTCTCTTGTTGCTAGAATCTCCATAGATTGATCTTGGGATGCATAGAAAAATTTGAATTTCTGCTACGTTCCCCAACAGTGGCATCATGAGCTAGGTCTATTGCGTAGATTCTGTGCACGAGTAGAACACAAGTTGTTGTGGGCGTTGATTTTGTTCAATATGCTTACCGTTACTAGTCCTATATTTTTTCAACGGTATCGTGGGATGAAGCGGCCCGGACCGACCTTACACGTACACTTACTTGAGACAGGTTCCACCGACTGACATGCACTTGTTGCATAAGGTGGCTAGCGGGTGCTAGTCTCTCCCACTTTAGTCTGATCGGATTCGATGAAAAGGGTCCTTATGGAGGGTAAATAGCAATTGGCATATCACATTATGGTTTTGGCATAGGTAAGAAACGTTCTTGCTAGAAACCTATAGCAGCCACGTAAAAACTTGCAACAACAATTAGAGGACGTCTAACTTGTTTTTGCAGCATATACCGTGTGATGTGATATGGCCAAAAAAGAATGTGATGAATGAAATATATGTGATGTATGAGATTGATCATGTTCTTGTAATAGGAATCACGACTTGCATGTCGATGAGTATGACAATCGGCAGGAGCCATAGGAGTTGTCTTAATTTATTGTATGACCTGCGAGTCATTGAATGACGCCATGTAATTACTTTACTTCATTGCTAAACCGTTAGCTATAGTAGTAGAAGTAATAAGTTGGTGAGACAACTTCATGGAGACACGATGATGGATATCATGTTGATGGAGATCATGGTGTCATACCGGTGACGATGATGATCATGGAGCCCCGAAGATGGAGATCAAAAGGAGCAAAATGATATTGGCCATATCATGTCACTATTTGATTGCATGTGATGTTTATCATGTTTATGCATCTTATTTGCTTAGAACGACGGTAGTAAATAAGATGATACCTCATAATAATTTCAAGAAAGTGTCCCCTCTAACTGTGCACCGTTGCGAAAGTTCGTTGTTTCGAAGCACCACGTGATGATCGGGTGTGATAGATTCTAACGTTCGCATACAACGGGTGTAAGACAGATTTACACATGCAAAACACTTAGGTTGACATGACGAGCCTAGCATGTACAAACATGGCCTCGGAACACAAGAGACCGAAAGGTCGAACATGAGTCGTATAGTAGATACGATCAACATGAAGATGTTCACCGATGATGACTAGTCCGTCTCACGTGATGATCGGACACGGCCTAGTTGACTCGGATCATGTATCACTTAGATGACTAGAGGGATGTCTATCTGAGTGGGAGTTCATTAGATGAACTTAATTATCCTGAACATAGTCAAAAGGTCTTTGCAAATTATGTCGTAGCTCGTGTTTCAGTTCTATTGTTTTAGATATGTTCCTAGAGAAAATTTAGTTGAAAGTTGATAGTAGCAATTATGCGGACTGGGTCCGTAAACTAAGGATTGTCCTCATTGCTGCGCGGAAGGCTTATGTCCTTAATGCATTGCTCGGTGTGCCGAACCTCGAACGTCATCTGTGGATGTTGCGAACATCTAACACACACGTTTTGATGACTACGTGATAGTTCAGTGCAAACGGTTTAGAATTGAGGCGCCGAAGACGATTTTGAAATGTCACGGAACATATGAGATGTTCCAAGGACTGAAATTGGGATTTCAAGCTCGTGCCCACGTCAAGAGGTATGAGACCTCCGACGAATTTTTCTAGCCTACAAACTAAGGGAGAAGATCTCAATCGTTGAGCAGGTGCTCAGATTGTCTGAGTACTACAATCACTTGAATCAAATGGGAGTTAATCTTCCAGATGAGATAATGATGTTACTCCAAAGTCATTGCCACCAAGCTACTAGAGCTTCGTGATGAACTATAACCTATCAGGGATAGATATGATGATCCTTGAAATATTCGTGATGTTTGACACCGCGAAAGTAGAAATCAAGAAGGAGCATCAATTGTTGATGGTTAGTGAAACCACTAGTTTCAAGAAGGGCAAGGGCAAGAAGGGATACTTCATGAAATGGCAAATCAGTTGCTGCTCTAGTGAAGAAACCCAAGGTTGAACCCAAACCCGAGACTAAGTGCTTCTGTAATGAAGGGAACGGTCACTGAAGCAGAACTACCCTAGATACTTGGTAGATGAGAAGGCTGGCAAGGTCGACAAAAGTAGCACCATGGTAATAGATACCGGTTCAGTTGCTAAGTGTTAGTAACTCGAAATAAAAGGCTATGGAATAAATGGAGACTAGCTAAAGGTGAGATGACGATGTGTGTTGGAAGTGTTTCCAAGCTTGATGTGATCAAGCATCGCATACTCCCTCTACCATCGAGATTTGTGTTAAACCTAAATAATTGTTATTTGGTGTTTGTGTTGAGCATATACATGATTGGATTATGTCTATCGCAATACGGTTATTCATTTAAGGAGAATAATGGTTACTCTGTTTATTTGAATAATACCTTCAATGGTCTTGCACCTAAAATGAATGGTTTATTGAATCTCGATCGTAGTGATACACATGTTCATGCCAAAAGATATAAGATAGTAATGATAGTACCACCTGCTTGTGGCACTGCCATTTGAGTCATATTGGTATAAAACGCATGAAGAAGCTCCATGTTGATGGATCTTTGGACTCACTCATTTTTGAAAAGTTTGAGACATGCAAACCATGTTCATTGGTATGTACGCGTGAAGAAACTCCATGCAGATGGATCGTTTGGACTCACTTGATTCTAAATCACTTGAGACATGCAAACCATACCACATGGGCAAGATAACTGAAAAGCCTCGTTTTCAGTAAGATGGAACAAGAGAACAACTTGTTGGAAGTAATACATTTTGGTGTGTGCTGTCCAATGAGTGCCAAGGCACGCAGTGGATATTGTTATGTTCTTACTTCACAGATGACTTGAGTAGATGCTGAGTATATTTACTTGATGAAACACAAGTCTGAATTATTGAAAGGTTCAAGTAATTTCAGAGTGAAGTTGAAGATCATCGTGACAAGAGGATAAAATGTTTATGATATGATCATAGAGATGAATATCTGAGTTACGAGTTTGGTACACAATTAAAACCTTGTGGAAATTGTTTCACAACTAATACCGCCTGGAACACCATAGTGTGATGGTGTGTCCGAACATCATAGCTGCACCCTATTGGATATGGTGCATACCATAATGTCTCTTATCGAATTACCACTATCGTTCATGGGTTAGGCATTAGAGACAACCGCATTCACTTTAAATAGGGCACCACATAATTCCGTTGAGATGACAACATATGAACTATGGTTTAGAGAAACCTAAGCTGTCGTTTCTTGAAAGTTTGGGGCTGCGATGCTTATGTGAAAAAGTTTGATCCTGATAAGCTCGAACCCAAAGCGGATAAATAAATCTTCATAAGACACCCAAAACAGTTGGGTATACCTCCTATTTCAGATCCGGAAGCAAAAGTGATTGTTTCTAGAAACGGGTCCTTTCTCGAGGAAAAGTTTCTCTCGAAAGAATTGAGTGGGAGGATGGTAGAGACTAGATATGGTTATTGAACCGTCACTACAACTAGTGTGTAGAAGGGCACAAGAAGTTGTTCCTGTGGCACCTACACCAATTGAAGTGGAAGCTGATGATAGTGATCATGAAGCTTCGGATCAAGTCACTACCGAACCTCGTAGGATGACAAGGACGCGTACTGCTTCAGAGTGGTACGGTAATCCTGTGTTGGAGGTCATGTTGCTAGACAACAATGAACCTACGAGCTATGGAGAAGCGATGGTGGGCCCAGATTTCAACAAATGGCTCCAGGCCATAAAATCCGAGAGAGGATCCATGTATGAAAACAAAGTGTAGACTTTGGAAGAACTACTTGATGGTCGTAAGGCTGTTGGGTACAGATGGATTTTAAAAGGGAAGACAAACAATGATGGTAAGTGTCACCATTAAAAAAGCTCGACTTGTCGCTAAGATGTTTTCCGACAAGTTCAAGGAGTTGACTACGATGAGACTTTCTCACTCGTAGCGATGCTAAGAGTCTGTTATAATTAGATTAGTAGCTACTGCATTATTTATGAAATCTTGCAGATAGAATGTGAAAATATAGTTTCCTCGACGATTTTCTTGAGGAAAGGTTGTATCTGATACAACCAGAAGGTTTTGACAATCCTAAAAGATGCTAACAAGTATGCAAAGCTCCAGCAATCCTTCTAAGGACTGCAGTAAGCATCTCGGAGTTGTAATATACGCTTTGATGAGATGATCAAAGATTTTGGATTTATGCAAAGTTTATGAGAAACTTGTATTTCCAAAAAAGTGAGTGGGAGCACTATAGAATTTCTGATGAGTATATGTTGTTGACGTATTGTTGATCAAAAATTATATAGAATTTCTAGAAAGCATATAGGGTATTTTAAAAGTGTTTTTCAATGGAAAACCTGGATTAAGCTACTTGAACATTGAGAATCAAGATCTATAAGGATAGATCAAAAACGCTTAATAGTACTTTCAAATAAATACATACCATGACAAGATTTTGAAGGAGTTCAAAATAGATCGGCAAAGAAGGAGTTCTTGGCTTTGTTATAAGGTGTGAGTATTGAGTAAGACTCAAGACCTGACCATGGCAGAAGAGAGAGAAAGGACGAAGGTCGTCCCCTACGCTTTAGACGTAGGCTCTACAATATGCTATGCTGTGTACCGCACCTAAAGTGTGCCTTGCCATGAGTTAGTCAAGGGGTACAAGAGTGATCCAGGAATGGATCACATGATTGCGGTCAAAGTTATCCATAGTAACTAGTGGACTAAGGAATTTTCTCGATTATGGAGGTGGTCAAAGTTATCCATAGTAACTAGTGGACGCTAGAGTTGTAATGGGAAATAGTATGTGGTTACCGAAGGTAGTTCGGAGTCCCGGATGTGATCCCGGACATCACGAGGAGTTCCGGAATGGTCTGGCGGTGAAGATCGATATATTGGACGAAGGGTATTGGAGTCCGGAAGTGTTCCGGGGGTACCAGGCTATGGCCAGCGTGTCTGAAAGGGGTTTCGGAGGCCCCGACAAGCGTTGGGGGACCTTAAGGGCCAAGGAGAGGGGGCACATCAGCCCACTAAGGGGATGAGCTCCCCTCCCACCCCATCTCACGTAACTTGGAGAGGTGGGGGCGCCATCCCTAGGGTAGCCGCCCCTCCCGGCTTGGGGACAAGTTTCCTAGGGGGTGGGGGCGCCCAAACCCATCTAGGGTTTCCCCTATGGCCGCCGCCCCTACCCTAGGGAACCCTAGGGAGCCTCCTCCTCCTCCCTTCCCCCTATATATAGTGGAGGGGTGGGATGGCTACCACAACCTTGCTTTTGGCGCAGCCCCTCCCTCCTCCAACTCTTTCTCCTCTTCCGTAGTGCTTGGCGAAGCCCTGCAGGAATACCACGAGCTCCACCACCACCATGCCGTCGTGCTGTCGAAGTTCTCCCTCAACTTCTCCTCTCCCCTTGATGGATCAAGAAGGAGGAGACGTCCCCGGGATGTACGTGTGTTGAACGCGGAGGCGCCGTTGTTCGGTGCTTAGATCGGAATCAACCGCGATCTGAATCGCTATGAGTATGACTCCTTCATCCGCGTTCTTGCAACGCTTCCGCATTGCGATCTTCAAGGGTATGAAGATACACTCCCCTCTCTCTTGTTGCTAGAATCTCCATAGATTGATCTTGGGATGTGTAGAAAATTTTGAATTTCTGCTACGTTCCCCAACAGTGGCATCATGAGCAAGGTCTGTTGTGTAGATTCTATGAACGAGTAGAACACAAGTTGTTGTGTGCATTGATTTTGTTCAATATGCTTACTGTTACTAGTCCTATCTTGTTTCGACGGTATTGTGGGATGAAGTGGCCCGGACCGACCTTACACGTACACTTACATGAGACAGGTTCCACCGACTGACATGCACTTATTGCATAAGGTGGCTAGTGGGTGCCAGTCTCTCCCAGTTTAGTCGGATTGGATTCGATGAAAAGGGTCCTTATGGAGGGTAAATAGCAATTGGCATATCACGTTGTGGTTTTGGCGTAGGTAAGAAACGTTCTTGCTAGAAACCTATATCAGCCACTTAAAAACTTGCAACAACAATTAGAGGATGTCTAACTTGTTTTTGCAGCATATGCCGTGTGATGCGATATGGCCAAAAAAGAATGTGATGAATTAAATATATGTGATGTATGAGATTGATCATGTTCTTGTAATAGGAATCACGACTTGCATGTAGATGAGTATGACAACCGGCAAGAGCCATAGGAGTTGTCTTAATTTATTGTATGACCTGTGTGTCATTGAATGACGCCATGTAATTACTTTACTTCATTGCTAAACCGTTAGCTATAGTAGTAGAAGTAATAAGTTGGCGAGACAACTTCATGGAGACACGATGATGGAGATCATGGTGTCATGCCGGTGACAATGATGCTCATGGAGCCCCGAAGATGGAGATCAAAAGGAGCAAAATGATATTGGCCATATCATGTCGCTATTTGATTGCATGTGATGTTTATCATGTTTATGCATCTTATTTTCTTAGAACGACAGTAGTAAATAAGATGATCCCCCATAATAATTTCAAGAAAGTGTTCCCCTAACTGTGCACCGTTGCGAAAGTTCATTGTTTCGAAGCACCACGTGATGATCGGGTGTGATAGATTCTAACATTCGCATACAATGGGTGTAAGACAGATTTACACACGCGAAACACTTAGGTTGACTTGACGAGCCTAGCATGTACATACATGGCCTCGGAACACAAGAGAGCTAAAGGTCGAACATGAGTCATATAGTAGATACGATCAACATGAAGATGTTCACCGATGATGACTAGTCCGTCTCACGTGATGATCGGACACGGCCTAGTTGACTCGGATCATGTATCACTTAGATGACTAGAGGGATGACTATCTGAGTGGGAGTTCATTAGATGAACTTAATTATCCTGAACATAGTCAAAAGGTCTTTGCAAATTATGTCGTAGCTCGCGTTTCAGTTCTATTGTTTTAGATATGTTCCTAGAGAAAATTTAGTTGGAAGTTGATAGTAGCAATTATGCGGACTGGGTACGTAAACTGAGGATTGTCCTCATTGCTGCGCAGAAGGCTTATGTCCTTAATGCACCGCTCGGTGTGCTGAACCTCGAACATCGTCTGTGGATGTTGCGAACATCTGACACACACGTTTTGATGACTACGTGATAGTTCAGTGCAAACGGTTTAGAATTGAGGCACCAAAGACGATTTGGAAATGTCGCGGAACATATGAGATGTTCCAAGGGCTGAAATTGGGATTTCAAGCTCGTGCCCATGTCAAGAGGTATGAGACCTCTGACGAATTTTTCTAGCCTACAAACTAAGGGAGAAGATCTCAATCGTGGAGCATGTGCTCAGATTGTCTGAGTACTACAATCACTTGAATCGAATGGGAGTTAATCTTCCAGATGAGATAGTGATGTTTCTCCAAAGGCATTGCCACCAAGCTACTAGAGCTTCGTGATGAACTATAACCTATCAGGGATAGATATGATGATCCTTGAAATATTCGTGATGTTTGATACCGCGAAAGTAGAAATCAAGAAGGAGCATCAATTGTTGATGTTTAGTGAAACCACTAGTTTCAAGAAGGAAAGGGCAAGAAGGGATACTTCATGAAATGGCAAATCAGTTGCTGCTCTAGTGAAGAAACCCAAGGTTGAACCCAAACCCGAGACTAAGTGCTTCTGTGATGAGGGGAACGGTCACTGAAGCAGAACTACCCTAGATACTTGGTAGATGAGAAGGCTGGCAAGGTCGACAGAAGTATATTGGATATACATTATATTGATGTGTACTTTACTAGTACTCCTAGTAGCACCATGGTAATATATACCGGTTCAGTTGCTAAGTGTTAGTAACTCGAAATAAACCGCGATCTGAATCGCTACGAGTACGACTCCTTCATCCGCGTTCTTGCAACGCTTCCGCATCGCGATCTTCAAGGGTATGAAGATACACTCCCCTCTCTCTTGTTGCTAGAATCTCCATAGATTGATCTTGGGATGCGTAGAAAATTTTAAATTTCTACTACGTTCCCCAACAGCATGGTATAGTGGGTATTCTTGGATCTCCTAACTTCTAAGGTACTTCAATCTTAAAATATTAATTTGCAAGCATGGTAGAAATTTTAGCTTCAGGAATTTTCTTTTATTAGTGACAATATCTTTCATATATTTCGCATAAGGAGGCATTTTCAAAATATCAGTCAAACAAGTGCGTAATAAGACGGGTCTAAGCATTTCAACAAAGCCTCAAAGTCCTCCTAATTTTTATTTTTTGAAGGCCTAGTAGGAAAAGCCATGGGTTTTTGAACCCATGGTTCTCTTTCCTTACCATGTTTCCTAGCAATGAAATCACTTTTATCATATCTTTTCTTCTTAGGAGGTGGGTTATCAAGATCAACAACATGTTCTATTTCTATATCATTATCAGGTTCTTTATCATTATTTGGCCGAGCATCAACATGAAAATCATTATCATTATCACTAGGTGGATGTTCATTACCAGATTGTGTCTCAGCATCAGAAATAGAAACATCATTATGATTCTCAGAAGGTTTTTCTACCACGGGTTCACCAGAAGCATGCAAAGTTCTATCATTTTTATTTTTATTTTTCTTCTTAGATGAAATAGGTGCATCATTATGAATTCTCTGAGAATCTTTCTGAATTTTTAGGATGACCTTCAGGATATAGAAGATCCTGAGTCATTTTACCTCATCTAGTCATTACCCGAATAGCATGATCATTCATTTTATTAAGAAAATCATTCTGTGACTTAATTATTTGTCCTAACTGGGTATGAACCATGGATGAATGTTTACTTAATCCCTTAACATCATTAGCAATTCTAAACATCAAATCTCTCAAACAATCAATCATGAAAGCATTACGTTTCAATTGCTTGCTAACATACATATTAAAATGCTCTTGCTTAACAATTTAATTATCAAACTCATCCATGCATTGAATAGAAGATCTATTATAAGGGATATCACCTTCATCGAATCTATAAAGAGAATTTACATTTACTACCTACGTCGGGGTATCAAGTCCATGTATTTCTTCAATAGGTGGTAAATTCTTAACATCTTCAGATTTAATACCCTTTTCTTTCATAAAGTTTTTTGCCTCTTGCATACCTTCTGCCATGAGAAATAGAATACCTCTCTTATTTGGAGTTGGTTTAGGTGGTGGTTAAGAAATGTCCAATCATCGGCATTTCTTAATATATTATTCAGTAGTTCTTCAGCTTGTCCAACAATTTGTTCTCTCAAAACACAAATAGCACAACTATCTAGGTAGTCCCTAGAAGCATCAGTTAGTCCATGATAAAAATATCAAGTATTTCATTTTTCTTAAGAGGATGATGATATGTATCCATTATATCTATATTTTTTGGTTGTTTCATGCCAATATTCTACAAATTTCATATACTTTTGGCAACAATTTATATTATTTTTGGGGCTAACATATTGATCTAGTGCCCAATGCCAGTTCCTGTTTGTTGCATGTTTTTTTGTTCCACAGAATATCCATATCAAACTAAGTCCAAAAACGATAAAAAAGATTTATTTTGTAATATATGTGATTTTTGGAAGAAGAATCAACGCAAGATGGTGCCCGAGGTGACCACGAGGCACATGGGCATAGCCAGGGGTGGCCACGCCTAGGTGGCTCATGGGCACCTTGTTAGGCGGTTACATCCCTTCTTGCGCCGCAAGAAATACAATTTCTAGATTAAAATCCCCTAAGAAATTCAGCTCAATCGGAGTTACGAATCTCCGGGAATATAACAAACGGTGTCGGGGTCCAAAAACAGACACGAAACAGAAGAGAAATAGAGAGAGAGATCCAATCTCGGAGGGGCTCCTGCCCTCCGGGAGCCATGGCGGCCATTGACCAAAGGGGAAACTACCCTCCTGAAGGAAATATGCCCTAGAGGCAATAATAAAGTTATTATTTATTTCCTTATTTCATGATAAATGTTTATTATTCATGCTAGAATTGTATAAACCGGAAACATGATACATGTGTGAATACATAGACAAACTAAGTGTCACTAGTATGCCTCTACTTGACTAGCTCGTTTATCGAAGATGGTTATGTTTACTAGCCACAGACAAAAGAGTTGTCATTTGATTAACGGGATCACATCATTGAGAGAATGATGTGCTTGACTTGACCCATTCTGTTAGCTTAGCACTTGATCGTTTAGTATATTGCTATTGCTTTCTTCATGACTTATACATGTTCCTGTGACTATGAGATTATGCAACTCCCGTTTACTAGAGGAACACTTTGTGTGCTACCAAACATCACAACATAACTGGGTGATTTTAAAGGTGCTCTACAGGTGTCTCCGAAGGTACTTGTTGGGTTGGCGTATTTCGAGATTAGGATTTGTCACTCCGATTGTCGGAGAGGTATCTCTAGGCCCTCTCGGTAATACACATCACTATAAGCCTTGCAAGCAATGTGACTAATGAGTTAGTTGCGATATGATGTATTACATAATGAGTAAAGAGACTTGCCGGTAACGAGATTGAACTAGGTATTGAGATACCGACGATCAAATCTCGGGCAAGTAACATACCGATGACAAAGGGAACAACGTATGTTGTTATGTGGTTTGAACAATAAAGATCTTCGTAGAATATGTAGGAGCCAATATGAGCATCTAGGTTCCGCTATTCGTTATTGACCGGAAACGGTTCTCGGTCATGTCTACTTAGTTCTCGAACCCGTAGGGTCCGCACGCTTAAGGTTTCAATGACAGTTATATTATGAGTTTATGAGTTTTGTTGTACCGAAGTTTGTTCGGAGTCCCGAATGTGATTACGGACATGACGAGGAGTCTCGAAATGGTCGAGGCATGAAGATTGGTATATTGGATGACTATATTCGGACACCGGAATAAGTTTCGGAGGTTATCGGATATATACCAGAGTATCGGGGGGTTCTCGGAACCCCCCGGGGGGTTAATGGGCCACTTGGGCCCAAAGTGGAGAAGAGGAGGGGCGGCCAGGGCAGGCCGCACGGCCCCTCCCCCTCTAGTCCTAATTGGACAAGGAGGGGGGGCGGCGCCCCCCCTTTCCTTCTTCCCCTCTCTCCCTTCCTTCCCCCTCTCCTACTTGGACAAGGAAAGGAGGGAGTCCTACTCCCGGTGGGAGTAGGACTTCCCTTGGCACGCCTCTTCCCTGGCCGGCCGCCCCCTCCACCTCCTTTATATACGAGGGCAGGGGGCACCTCTAGACACAACAATTGATCATTGATCTCTTAGCCATGTGCGGTGCCCCCCTCCACCATAGTCCTCCTCGATAATATTGTAGCGGTGCTTAGGCGAAGCCCTGCGACAGTAGAACATCAAGATCGTCACCACGCTGTCGTGCTGACAGGACTCTCCCTCGACACTCAGTTGGATGAGAGTTCGAGGAACGTCATCGAGTTGAACATGTGCTAGAAATCGGAGGTGCCGTAGTTTCGGTGCTTGATAGGTCGGGTCGTGAAGACATACGACTACATCAACCGCGTTGTTCTAACGCTTACGCTTTCGGTCTATGAGGGTACATGGACACACTCTCCCCTCTCGTTGCTATGCATCACCATGATCTTGCGTGTGCGTAGGCAATTTTTTGAAATTACTACGTTCCCCAACAGTGGTATCAGAGCTAGGTTTTATGTGTTGATGTTATATGCACGAGTAGAACACAAGCGAGTTGTGGGCGATACAAGTCATAATGCTTACCAGCATGTCATACTTTGGTTCGGCGGTATTGTTGGATGAAGCGGCTCGGACCGACATTACGCGTACGCTTAGGCAAGACTGGTTCTACCGACGTGCTTTGCACACAGGTGGCTGGCGGGTGTCAGTTTCTCCAACTTTAGTTGAATCGAGTGTGGCTACACCTGGTCCTTGAGAAGGTTAAAACAACACTAACTTGACAAACTATCGTTGTGGTTTTGATGCATAGGTAAGAACGGTTCTTGCTCAACCCGTAGCAGCCACGTAAAACTTGCAAAAACAAAGTAGAAGACGTCTAACTTGTTTTTGCAGGGCATGTTGTGATGTGATATGGTCAAGACGTGATGCTATATTTTATTGTATGAGATGATCATGTTTTGTAACCGAGTTATCGACAACTGGCAGGAGCCATATGGTTGTCGCTTTATTGTATGCAATGCAATCGCCCTATAATTGCTTTACTTTATCACTAAGGGGTAGCGATAGTCATAGAAGCAATAGGTGGCGAAATGACAACGATGCTACGATGAAGATCAAGGTGTCGCGCCGGTGACGATGGTGATCATGACGGTGCTTCGGAGATGGAGATCACAAGCACAAGATGATGATGGCCATATCATATCACTTATATTGATTGCATGTGATGTTTATCCTTTATGCATCTTATCTTGCTTTGATTGACGGTAGCATTATAAGATGATCTCTCACTAAATTTCAAGAAAAAAGTGTTCTCCCTGAGTATGCACCGTTGCCAAAGTTCGTCGTGCCCAGATACCACGTGATGATCGGGTGTGATAATCTCTACGTCCATCTACAACGGGTGCAAGCCAGTTTTGCACACGCAGAATACTCATGTTAAACTTGACGAGCCTAGCATATGCAGATATGGCCTCAGAACACTGAGACCGAAAGGTCGAGCGTGAATCATATAGTATATATGATCAACATAATGATGTTCACCATTGAAAAATACTCCATTTCACGTGATGATCGGTTATGGTTTAGTTGATTTGGATCACGTGATCACTTCGATGATTAGAGGGATGTCTATCTAAGTGGGAGTTCTTAAGTAATATGATTAATTGAACTTAAATTTATCATGAACTTAGTACCTGATAGTATTTTGCATGTCTGTGTTGATTGTAGATAGATGGCTCGTGCTGTTGTTCCGTTGAATTTTAATGCGTTCCTTGAGAAAGCAAAGTTGAAAGATGATGGTAGAAATTACACGGACTGGGTCCGTAACTTGAGGATTATCCTCATTACTACACAGAAGAATTATGTCCTGGAAGCACCGCTGGGTGCCAGGCCTGCTGCAGATGCAATTGCGGACGTTGTGAACATTTGGCAGAGCAAAGCTGATGACTACTCAATAGTTTATTGTGCCATGCTTTATGTCTTAGAACCGGGACTTCAACAACATTTTGGACGTCATGGAGCATATGAGATGTTCCAGGAGTTGAAGTTAATATTTCAAGAAAATGCCCGGATTGAGAGATATGAAGTCTCCAATAAGTTCTATAGCTGCAAGATGGAGGAGAATAGTTCTGTTAGTGAGCATATACTCGGAATGTCTGGGTATAACAATCACTTGATTCAACTGGGAGTTAATCTTCCGGATGATTGCGTCATTGACAGAATTCTACAATCACTGCCACCAAGCTACAAGAGCTTTGTGATGAACTATAATATGCAAGGGATGAACAAGACTATCCCCGAGCTCTTCGCTATGCTAAAGGCTGCGGAGGTAGAAATCAAAAAGGAGCATCAAGTGTTGATGGTCAACAAGACCACCAGTTTCAACAAAAATGGTAAAGGGAAGAAGAAGGGGAACTTCAAGAAGAACATCAAACAAGTTGCTGCTCAAGAGAAGAAACCCAAGTCTGGACCTAAGCCTGAGACTAAGTGCTTCTACTGCAAACAGACTGGTCACTGGAAGCGGAACTACCCCAAGTATTTAGCGGATAAGAAGGATGGCAAGGTGAACAAAGGTATATGTAATATACATGTTATTGATGTGTATCTTACCAGAGCTCGCAGCAGTACCTGGGTATTTGATACTGGTTCTGTTGCTAATATTTGCAACTCAAAACAGGGACTATGGATTAAGCGGACACTGGCTAAGGACGAGGTGACAATGCGCGTGGGAAATGGTTCCAAAGTCGATGTGATCATCGTCGACACGCTACCTCTACATCTACCTTCAGGATTAATTTTAGACCTAAATAATTGTTATTTGGTGCCAGCGTTGAGCATGAACATTATATCTGGATCTTGTTTGATGCGAGACGGTTATTCATTTAAATACGAGAATAATGGTTGTTCTATTTATATGAGTAATATCTTTTATGGTCATGCACCCTTAAAGAGTGGTCTATTTTTGATGAATCTCGATAGTAGTGATACACATATTCATAATGTTGAAACCAAAAGATGCAGAGTTGATAATGATAGTGCAACTTATTTGTGGCACTGCCGTTTAGGTCATATTGGTATAAAGCGCATGAAGAAACTCCATACTGATGAACTTTTGGAATCACTTGATTATGAATCACTTGGTACTTGCAAACCATGCCTCATGGGCAAGATGACTAAAACACCGTTCTCCGGAACTATGGAGCGAGCAACTAATTTGTTGGAAATCATACATACAGATGTATGTGGTCCAATGAATATTGAAGCTCGCGGCGGGTATCGTTATTTTCTCACCTTCACATATGATTTAAGCAGATATGGGTATATCTACTTAATGAAACATAAGTTTGAAACATTTGAAAGGTTCAAAGAATTTCAGAGTGAAGTTGAAAATCATCGTAATAAGAAAATAAAGTTTCTACGATCTGATCGTGGAGGAGAATATCTGAGTTACGAGTTTGGTTTACATTTGAAACAATGCGGAATAGTTTCACTACTCACGCCACCCGGAACACCACAACGTAATGGTGTGTCCGAACATCGTAATCGCACTTTACTAGATATGGTGCGATCTATGATGTCTCTTACTAATTTACCGCTATCATTTTGGGGTTATGCTTTAGAGACGGCCGCATTCACATTAAATAGGGCACCATCAAAATCCGTTGAGATGACGCCTTATGAACTATGGTTTGGCAAGAAACCAAAGTTGTCGTTTCTTAAAGTTTGGGGTTGTGATGCTTATGTGAAAAAACTTCAACCTGATAAGCTCGAACCCAAATCGGAGAAATGTGTCTTCATAGGATACCCAAAGGAAACTATTGGGTACACCTTCTATCACAGATCCGAAGGCAAGACATTCGTTACCAAGAATGGAACCCTTTCTAGAGAAGGAGTTTCTCTCAAAAGAAGTGAGTGGGAGGAAAGTAGAGCTTGATGAGGTAACTGTACCTGCTCCCTTATTGGAAAATAGTTCATCACAGAAACTAGTTCCTGTGACGAATACACCAATTAGTGAGGAAGCTAATGATATTGATCATGAAACTTCAGATCAAGTTACTATCGAACCTCGTAGGTCAACCAGAATAAGATCCACACCAAAGTGGTACGGCAATCCTATTCTGGAAGTCATGTTACTTGACCATGACGAGCCTACAAACTATGAGGAAGCGATGATGAGCCCAGATTCTACAAAATGGCTTGAGGCCATGAAATCTGAGATGGGATCCATGTATGTGAACAAAAGTATGGACTTTGGTTAACTTGCCCGATGATCGGCAAGCCATCGAGAATAAATGGATCTTCAAGAAGAAGACTGATGCTGATGGTAATGTAACTGTGTACAAAGCTCGACTTGTCACAAAAGGTTTTCGACAAATTCAAGGGGTTGACTACGATGAGACTTTCTCACCCGTAGCGATGCTTAAGGCTGTCAGAATCATGTTAGCAATTGCCGCATTTTATGATTATGAAATATGGCAAATGGATGTCAAAACTGCATTCCTAAATGGATTTCTGGAAGAAGAGTTGTATATGATGCAACCAGAAGGTTTTGTTGATCAAAAAGATGCTAACAAAGTATGCAAGCTCCAGTGATCCATTTATGGACTGGTGCAAGCCTCTCGGAGTTGGAATAAATGCTTTGATAGTGTGATCAAAGCATATGGTTTTATACAGACCTTTGGAGAAGCCTGTATTTACAAGAAAGTGAGTGGGAGCTCTGTAGCATTTCTGATATTATATGTAGACGACATATTGTTGATTGGAAATGATATAGAATTTCTAGATAGCATAAAGGGATATTTGAATAAAAGTTTTTCAATGAAAGACCTCGCTGAAGCTGCTTACATATTAGGCATCAAGATCTATAGAGATAGATCAAGCCGTTTAATTGGACTTTCACAAAGCACATACCTTGATAAAGTTTTGAAAAAGTTCAAAATGGATCAGGCAAAGAAAGGGTTCTTGCCTGTATTACAAGGTGTGAAGTTGAGTCAGACTCAATGCTCGACCACAACAGAAGATAGAGAAAAAGTGAAAGATGTTCCCTATGCTTCAGCCATAGGCTCTATCATGTATGCAATGCTGTGTACCAGACCTGATGTATGCTTAGCAATAAGTTTAGCAGGGAGGTACCAAAGTAATCCAGGAGTGGATCATTGGACAGCAGTCAAGAATATCCTGAAATACCTGAAAAGGACTAAGGATATGTTTCTCGTTTATGGAGGTGACAAAGAGCTAGTCGTAAATGGTTACGTCGATGCAAGCTTTGACACTGATCCGGAAGATTCTAAATCGCAAACCGGCTACGTGTTTATATTGAACGGTGGAGATGTCAGTTGGTGCAGTTCTAAACAAAGCGTTGTGGCGGTATCTACATGTGAAGCGGAGTACATAGCTACTTCGGAAGCAGCAAATGAAGGAGTCTGGATGAAGGAGTTCATTTCCGATCTAGGTGTCATACCTAGTGCATTGGGACCAATGAAGATCTTCTGTGACAATACTGGTGCAATTGCTTTGGCAAAGGAATCCAGATTTCACAAGAGGACCAAACACATCAAGAGACGCTTTAATTCCATCCGGGACCAAGTCCAGGTGGGATACATAGAGATTTGCAAGATACATACGGATCTGAATGTTGCAGACCCGTTGACTAAGCCTCTTCCACGAGCAAAACATGATCATCACCAAGGCTCCATGGGTGTTAGAATCATTATTGTGTTATCTAGATTATTGACTCTACTTCAAGTGGGAGACTGAAGGAAATATGCCCTAGAGGCAATAATAACGTTATTATTTATTTCCTTATTTCATGATAAATGTTTATTATTCATGCTAGAATTGTATTAACTGGAAACATGATACATGTGTGAATACATAGACAAACTAAGTGTCACTAGTATGCCTCTACTTGACCAGCTCGTTTATCGAAGATGGTTTTGTTTCCTAGCCATGGACAAAAGAGTTGTCATTTGATTAACGGGATCACATCATTGAGAGAATGATGTGATTGACTTGACCCATTCTGTTAGCTTAGCACTTGATCGTTTAGTATATTGCTATTGCTTTCTTCATGACTTATACATGTTCCTGTGACTATGAGATTATGCAACTCCCGTTTACCATAGGAACACTTTGTGTGCTACCAAACGTCACAACGTAACTGGGTGATTATAAAGGTGCCCTACAGGTGTCTCCGAATGTACTTGTTGGGTTGGCGTATTTCGAGATTAGGATTTGTCACTCTGATTGTCGGAGAGGTATCTTTGGGCCCTCTCGGTAATACACATCACTATAAGCCTTGCAAGCAATGTGACTAATGAGTTAGTTGCGATATGATGTATTACATAACGAGTAAAGAGACTTGTCGGTAACGAGGTTGAACTAGGTATTGAGATACCGACGATCAAATCTCGGGCAAGTAACATACCGATGACAAAGGGAACAACGTATGTTGTTATGCGGTTTGACCGATAAAGATCTTCGTAGAATATGTAGGAGCCAATATGAGCATCCAGATTCCGCTATTGGTTATTGACCTGAAACGGTTCTCGGTCATGTCTACATACTTCTCAAACCCGTAGGGTCCACACGCTTAAGGTTTCGATGACACTTATATTACGAGTTTATGAGTTTTGATGTACTGAAGTTTGTTCGGAGTCCCGAATGTGATTACGGACATGACGAGGAGTCTCGAAATGGTCGATACATGAAGATTGGTATATTGGACGACTATATTCGGACACCGGAATAAGTTTCGGAGGTTATCGGATATATATCGGAGTACCGGGGGGTTACCGGAACCGCCCGGGGGCGGTTAATGGGCCACTTGGGCCCAAAGTGGAGAAGAGGAGGGGAGGCCAGGGCAGGCCGCGCGCCCCATCCCCCTCTAGTCCGAATTGGACAAGGAGGGGGGGGGCGGCGCCCCCCCTTTCCTTCCTGCCCTCCCTCCCTTCCTTCCCCCTCTCCTACTTGGACAAGGAAAGGAGGGAGTCCTACTCCCGGTGGGAGTAGGACTCCCCTTGGCGCGCCTCCTCCCTAGCTGGCCGCTCCCTCCCCCTTGCTCCATTATATACGAGGGCACGGGGGCACCTCTAGACCCAACAATTGATCATTGATCTCTTAGCCGTGTGCGGTGCCCCCCTCCACCATAGTCCTCCTCGATAATATTGTAGCGGTGCTTAGGCGAAGCCCTGCGACAGTAGAACATCAAGATCGTCACCATGCCGTCGTGTTGACAGAATTCTCCCTCGACACTCAGCTGGATCGGAGTTTGAGAGACGTCATCGTGCTGAACATGTGCTAGAACTCGGAGGTGCAGTAGTTTCGGTGCTTGATCGGTCGGGCCGTGAAGACGTACGACTACATCAACCTCGTTGTTCTAACGCTTCCGCTTTCGGTCTACGAGGGTACGTGGACACACTCTCCCCTCTCGTTGCTATGCATCACCATGATCTTGTGTGCGCGTAGGATTTTTTTTGAAATTACTACGTTCCCCAACACCTCCCATCAAGGGGAGGCCAAGGAAGAAGAATAAGGACGGGGCCTCTGTCCCCCTCTCTGCCGGTGGCGCCGGAATGCCGCTGGAGCAATCATCATGGTGGCAATCTACACCAACAACTTCGCCGCCGTCAATACCAACTCTCTCCCCCTCTATGCAATGGTGTAACACCTCTTCTACCCGCTGTAATCTCTACATAACCATGGTTCTTAATGCTACATATTATTATCCAATTATGTGTTGTTATCCTATGATGTTTGAGTAGATTCGTTTTGTCCTAGGGTTGATTGATGATCGTGATTGGTTTGAGTTGTATATTTTATTTTAGTGTTGTCCTATGGTTCCCTCCGTGTCTCGCAAGCATGTGGGATTACCTCTGTAGGGTGTTGCAATACGTTCATGATTCTCTTTTAGTGGGTAGCGAGACTGATAGAAGCTTATACCCGTGTAAGGGGGTTGTTGCATATGGGAATAAAGAGGACTTGTTACTTAATACTATGGTTCAGTTTTACCTTAATGATATTTAGTAGTTGTGGATGCTTGCTAGAGTTCCAATCATAAGTGCATATGACCCAAGTATGAAAAGTATGTTAGCTCATGCCTCTCCCTCATATAAAATTACAATAATGATTACCGGTCTAGTTATCGATTGCCTAGGGATAAATCATTCTCTTTGTGTTACAAAAAGCTCTCTACTAAAACTAACTTAATTGTTTCTATATCTAAACATGCCCTAACTTTTATTTAAGTGTTCTTTATTATCTTGCAAATATGTCCCTTTACACCTACAAAGTACTTCTAGTTTTATACTTGTTCTAGGTAAAGCGAACATTAAGTGTGCGTAGAGTTATATCGGTGGTCAATAGAAATTGAAGGGAATATTGATTCTACCTTTGGCTCCTCATTGGGTTCTACAGTCTTATTTATTAAAAAAAAGCTACAATTGATCCCCTATACTTGTGGGTTATCAATACCTTTTTTTGGCGTCGTTGCCAGGGAGCAATAGCATGGGGTGAATATTCTCGTGTGTGTGCTTGTTTGCTTTATCACTAAATACATTTTATTTTCTGTTCTATTTTGTTCTCTATATTTAGTTAGGGATATGGAACACAAAATAGCAAAAGAATTAGTTGTATTTGCTACTCATGGAGATCGGGAACCTCCTAAAACCCTCGATGCTTGTTATGTGGAAAATATTAAACACTACTTTGATAATCCTGATAAATCCCTATTCAACTTGAAAATGGGAGATACTTTGGATCAATGGGAATACTTTAGGGATTATCGCTTGTCTCAAAAAGGGAAACTCTCATGGGATCAAATTTATCGTTAGCAATGGTATGCTTGGAATTTATGCTCGAGATATGATTATACTTGTTGCTCTAGGATGAAGGCTACACACCTTCCCTTTTCATGTGAATTTAATGATAATGAAAGCTTGGATTCTTATGCTAATGGTATATATGATTACTATGATGTGGAACGAACAAAAGAATTTGTTACTTTTAAGGGAGCTTATGAAATTGAATCTTTTTTTTGAAAAGTATGAAGATTGTGATGATGCTGTTTACCGATCTGAAAATCTTGCTATACTTAAATATTTCTATAAGAATTATGAATACAATGCCGATGTTAATGAGTTTATTGAGAAAGTCTTCATTGTGCAAGAAGAGACTGATATTTTGCAGGCTCCCATGGAAGAAGAAATTGCTGAAATTGTGAGCTCATTAGATGAAAAAGATGAGGAGGAGAGCAAAGAACAAAAGGAGAAAGAGCAGATTAGCTACCCATGCCCACCTTCTAATGGGAGTAACTCTTCAACTCATACATTGTTTAATTTCCCTTCATGCTTACCAAACAATGAATGCTATGATAATTGCTATGACCCCTTGTATTCGTTTGAAATATCCCTTTTTGATGAAATTGATGCTTGCTATGCTTGTGGCCATGATGCCAATTTGATTTATGATTATGGAGATGAACTTGCTACAGTTCCTTATGTTAAGAATGAAATTGTTGCTATTGCGCCCACACATGATAATACTATTATCCTTTTAAATTCTCCCAACTACACTATATCGGGAAGTTTGCGCTTATTGAGGATTACATTGATGGGTTGCGTTTTACTATTGCACATGACGAGTTGGATGATTATAATATGCACCATATGCATATATTATGATGGGTTCCTACTTGCAATTATTATGAGAGAGGAACTACATCTCCACCTCTCTATGTTTCCAATACAATAAAATTGCAAGAAACTATTTATGCTATGTATGGGTCCTTACTATGTGTGCATGAATATGACATGCCGATGCATAGGAAGAGAGTTAGACTTTTCCATTGCATGATATATGTTGCTTTGTGCTCACTACTAAATTACAAATCATTGTTAATTAAAATTGGCTTTGATATACATTGGGATCCAGGTGGATCAATTACTTGAGCACTTCATGCCTACCTTAATGGCTTTAAATAAAGAGCTGCCAGGGAGACAACCCAGAAATTTTAGAGAGTCATTTTATTCTATTGTGTGTTTTTAAAAAGTTTTAAAACAAAAAATATAGAGGGGAAGCTAAAAACTTTTTCAAAAAGAGAAGCGCTGGAAGGTTATGCATTGGAGAAGTGAGGGTCAACCTTGAACACTTTTCATGCTCATGGAAACAATGTAGAATTTTTTGTGGAAGTTTCTCACAAAAATAATTATCCCTTTGTACAAATCCTTTGTATTATAAAAGTAACGTGTCAACATTTACCTTTAGGGTGTCTAAATTGCTTATTCGGTGTGTGCAGTGCAAAAACATAAACTTTGGCTGTAGTGCGTGAATTTACATTTTTGACTGGAACGTCAAAAGTTTTTGAAATTTTTGCATGGTATTGCTATGCGATCCCCCCCCCCTATTTTTCATAATTGCTTGAGTTTTTTGGAGAACTGATGACAGTAGGAAAGGCTCCCACTGACTTTATATTAAAAGGTTAGTGTGTCAAAACAGTCCAGTCAGTTTACAAGTTACGTTGTGAGAGGGGAGGAGGGGGGGGGGGGTAGACTACAGGGGTGCAATGGTGCAGGCAAATATTACAAATTGGCTACCAAGGAAAGAATGTAGGTGGCAAACTCCAGTTGAGCCCTATGGATTAGCATAGCAAAATCCTTCTTGAACCTGGCCTTCCAAGACCCCAACGATGGTTGGATCCCCCTGAAGTGCTTGTCATTCCTCTCCTTCCAAATCTCCCACTTGGCCACCATGAACACCTCCATGAACATAGGCCGATCCCACAACTCTCTACCAACGTGAATCAACCATAGTCTGCAATCATCATCTGGCCAATGGACTCCAATGGCATCCTAACATCTCTGACTGAAAGGACAATTGAAGAAGAGATGCACGACATCTTCCTCAGGTGGGTTCTGGCATAATAGACAGGTGTAGTCATCATTCTATATCTTGTAGTGTCTCCTCTTCAACATGTTTCTGGTGTTTAGTCGGTCAGCCGGCAGGAGCCACACAAACACCTTCCACTGCATCGTGCATTTTGATTTCCAAATCCACCCAAAGGCCTCATCCACCTGCATCTTCCTGAAACAATGATCATAGTATTTGGTTGTTTGAAAACCATTCCCACTCCAAACACATGTCCAGGAATCCACACCATCACGAAGAGCCACATCAGATGTTTCAAGTTGCTATTTAATCACCTCCTAATGAGCTTCTATAGACAGGGGCAGGTGAAACACGTCCCCCAACCAGTTAGAGGACAGTAGATGCTTAACAGACACTTCTGACTCTTTGGCAAAAGAGAAAGCTCGAGGGAATCTATCTTGGAGCAGCATATCCATCCATTCATCTTTCCAAAAGAGGATCATATCTCCCACGGCCACTGTGGCCTTTGTAACCCCTATGTAAATGTCAGACAATTGCATGAGGTCTCTCCACCAGAATGAGCCACAAGGATCAGCTGCATGAGCATAATTGTTTGAGTTACAGAAGTATATGCACCATCTGCATCTTTATAGACTATATGTTTTCAGAAATTGCTGTTATAGTTTCGTTATTTTCTTATGTTTGAAATCTTGTTGAGCCCCATTGACTTGGGAACCATAGAATTGTGATAGCATACAATGGGTAATGTTTGATTATAATTATACAATAATGCTATGACAGGACATGATGGGATTTGATGTATATGTACTAACCCCTCTAATAAAAAGTTTGGTTAAGTTTTGTGTGGATGAAGTGTTCGAAGATCGAGGAGGTATTGATATGAGAAGAATGAGGAGAGGAAAGAGCTAAATCTTGGGGATGCCAAAGGTACCCCAAGTAAATATTCAAGGAGACTCAAGCATCTAAGCTTGGGAATGCTCCGGAAGGCATTCCATCTTTCTTCTTCGACAATTATCAGTATGTATCGGTTTTTGTTTTGTTCACATGATATGCGTAAATTCTTAGAGCGTCGTGTGCATTTTATTTTTCCTTTAATAATGCACCATGCTAGTATGAGATAGTCCTTGATTGCTTTATAGAATGCTTCGTGCACTTTCACTTATATCTTTTGAGTATGGCTTTATTGAATGCTTCATGTGCTTCACTTATATCATTTGAAGTTTGGATGCATGTTTCTCTACATGTAGAAAACCATTATTTCTAGAATGCTTTTTAACTTCACTTATATTTATTAGAGCATGATATTTTGTAGAAAGAATTAAACTCTCATGCTTCACTTATATTTATTTAGAGAGTCAACATGAATTGGTCATTCACATGGTCAGCCATAAAATCGTACATAAAACTTGTAGATCATTGAATATGATACATTTGATTCCTTCCAATAGTTTTGTGATATTGAGATGGTAATATGTGGGAGGGACTAGTGAATAATTGTGGTTTAGTAAGCATATTGGTGTTAAGTTTGTGATTTCTGAAGCATGCACGTATAGTCTCTAGTTATGCTAAGAAGTTAGAGCATGATTTATTATTCATTGTCTTCCTTATGAGTGACGGTCGGGGACGAGCGATGGTATTTTCCTACCAGCACTACGGGAAGCAACTATTTTGCCGTCAGGGGGTGTCTTTGCCGTCAACTTTTTGTGGGGCAGACGACAAAGAAAGGGTTTGTCGTCATCAGCACACGGCAAAGAAAAACTAACGTCAAAATATAGTTTGTCGTCTGCGAAAAAAACAGACAACAAAGAGCTCACTTTGCCGTCTGCCAAAAAACACAGTCAACATATATTCTTTGTCTCTGTATTTGTTTTGGCAGATGGCAAAGAATCTTAGCTGTCTGTGTCTTTCTCGCATATGGGAAAGTGAGTTCTTTGCCATCTATATTTTTTTCACAGACGACAAAGAGAAAGCACACCACGCGGATCGATGGCATGGTGTCATCAAATCACACGGATAGCCAACCCATGGATAGCGCGCAGCCCACCCCGAAGCACCACCCCATGGACACGCGCAACCCCAAGCCACCATGTTTTCTCTCTGCGGCCCCACCACTCCCTCTCCTTTATCCAACCCCACTCCCAGTCTCTCTCCTATCTCTCTTTGTACGACAAACACAAGACGTCGGCCGCTCGATCTGGCACCTGGGGGAATTGCGAGCTCGTCCTCACCCAAGCTCCTTCGGCTGCGCACCCGAGCTCCCGGCCACCGGCTCTGCACCCCGGTGCCATGGCGGCCCTCCGTCGGCCCCGGTGAAAGTGCAACTAATCCCTGGGTGGTTTTGGTAATTCATAACGACATATAGCTCATTGAACTAATATCCATTCAAGATCAATATTTTAGGATGTTCAATGATTGACATGGGATGGACTAGAGATGTGGACCCCTCAAAATGCTAAGGACAAGGATTTGCAAAAGCTCAAGACTCTTCATTTCTATTTTGGTGATCCAAGATCACGTTGAGTCCATTGGAAAGCCAATACTATTAAAAAGGGATGAGGTGTTGCTTAATGGTCTACTTTCTCAAGTGCTTAGTGATAATACTCCAAAACCCTCAACCACTTTCTCTATCCCAATATGTCCAAACCCTAATTCCAAACTCGGCCCCGCCGATACTTTCTATCCGGAGCCACCAAGTTCATCTTGACATAGCCCCTGCCAGAAACCCTAACAATTTGGTCTCAGCGATACGGATCTCGGTCTCCCGAGATGGCCCTACCAACTCTCTGTTGCTTGTTGCAATTATTTTGGTCTCAATCGAGAATTGCAATCGGTCTCACCGAGATGGCTTGACCAACTCTCTGTTGCCTTATTGCTTCACTTTGGTCCCACCGAGTTGACGCAATCGGCGCCACCGAGACCAGGTTTGCCCTAAGCCCTGGCACATTGGTCCCACCGAGTTTTTCTAGTTGGTCCCAACGAGATTCCTAATGTTCATATTTTTTGTATTGATCGGTACCACCGAGTTCACAAATCAGTGCCACCGAGATGGGCCAAAAGTGTGTAACAGTTGGATTTCGTGTGGAGGTTATATATACCCCTCCACCCCGTCTTCATAACAGAGAGAGCCATCAGAACGTGCCTACACTTCCACCATCCATTTTCTGAGAGAGAACCACCTACTCATGTGTTGAGATCAAGAGATTCCATTCCTGCCATTTGAATCTTGATTTCTAGCCTTCCCCAAGTTTCTTTCCACTCAAATCCTTCTGCCACTATAGATAAATCTGTGAGAGAGAGTTGAGTGTTTGGGAGACTATCATTTGAAGCACAAGATCAAGGAGTTCATCATCAACACACCATCTATTAACTTTTGGAGAGTGGTGTCTCCTAGATTGGTTAGGTGTTGCTTGGGAGCCTCCAACAAGATGTGGAGTTGAACCAAAAAGTTTGTAAGGGTAAGGAGATCACCTACTTCGTGAAGATCTACCCGAGTGAGGCAAGTCCTTCATGGGCGATGGCCATGGTGGGATAGACAAGGTTGCTTCTTCGTGGACCCTTCGTGGGTGGAGCCCTCCATGGACTCGCGCAGATGTTACCCTTCGTGGGTTGAAGTCTCCATCAACATGGACGTATGATAGCACCACCTATCAGAACCGCACCAAAAATCTTTGTGTCTCCATTTCATATGCCTTCTCCAAATCCTTCCCTTTACCTTCATATGCAATGTTTTACTTACACTCCTATACTCTTAGAATTGCATGTGTAGGTTGATTGCTTGACTCGTCATAATTGCTAAAATCTGCCCACAACTAAAATTGGGAAAATGATAGATTTTTATTTGGTCAAGTAGTCTAATCACCCCCTCTAGACATACTTTCGATCCTACAAGTGGTATCAGAGCTTTGGCCTCCATTAGCCTTGATTTTCATAGCTTTGATGATCATAGCCTTGGTTTCACAACCTAGGAGAGTATGGCGTCAAGCAAGGGTAACTACCACCATAGAGGTCCTTACTTTGATGGTACAAATTTTGCTAGTTGGAAGCATAAGATGAAAATGCATATTCTTGGTCATAACCCCACCGTTTGGGTTGTTGTTCGCATTGGCTTGCAAGGTGAATACTTTGAAGATGTTAGAGAACCGGATCGAGAAGTGTCCGCGGATGAATTGAAGATGTTGCAATACAATGCTCAAGCTTGTGATATTCCCTTCAATGGATTGTGCCCCGATGAATTCAACAAAATCAGCCGCCTTGAGAATGCAAAGGAAATTTGGGATACTTTGGTTGATATGCATGAAGGTACCGACTCCGTTAAGGAGTCCAAGTTGGATGTGATTCAAAGTCAACTTGACAGGTTCAGGATGAAGGATTGTGAAGGAGTCGCCGAAATGTACTCTAGGCTTGGTCTCATCACAAATGAGATTGCCGGCTTAGGAAGTGAATAGATGACCGACAAATTCATCATCAAGAAGATCCTTGGAGCCTTGGATGGAAAATATGATACCATGTGCACATTGATCCAAATGATGCCAAACTACAAAGATCTCAAGCCAACGGAAGTCATTGGTAGAATTGTTGCTCATGAGATGTCACTCAAGGATAAGGAAGATCTCCACAACGAGTCAAGTGGCGCATACAAAGCTTCAAGTGATGCTCTTACAACATCAAGTGACAAGGTAGTATCAAATGAAGAATTGAGCTTAATGGTGAAGAACTTCAACAAATTCTACAAGAGTAGAAGCTAAGAGAGAAGCTCCAAGTCAAGGTCTTACAATGACAAAAGATCTACTAGTCGTGATCATAATTGCTACAGTTGTGGAAGACCCGGGCACTACTCCAATGAGTCTACGGCTCCCTACAAGAAAAGAGAAGACTCATCGAGAAGGAGTAGAAGAGATGAATCACCTCCAAGAGAGAGAAGGAGTAGAGATGATCGTTATGAACGAATACCCTCTCGAAGAAGCAAGGATTCAGAAAGGAAAGACAAGTCATCAAAGAGCTATAGAAGATGAAGATATCAAGCTCATGTTGGTGAATGAGTTTCCAGTTCCAACTCCGACAACTACTTCGAGAGAAGCTCTCAATCCGACTCCAAATATACTCAAGATGAAGGTGTTGCCGGACTTGCTCTATTGTCATCTAACTCCCACGTCATATTTGATTCACCAAATGAAGGAATTGGAAGATGCTTCATGGATAAAGGCCCCAAGGTATCAACCCCGAGTATTTTGATTTCAATAGTGATGAATATGATTTGCTAGGTAATGATGATTTACTTGTTGAGAAAACTAGTGATGAAAACTATGATGAAATTGCTAGTAAGCATGCTAATCAAGATAAACTGAATGACAATGATAAGAAGGAGATTGAGCGTCTAACTAAAAAATTAAACACTCTTAAGTTAGCTCATGAAACAACTCAAGAGGATCATAGAGAGCTCGTAAGAACTCACGAGAAGCTAGACTTTGAGAAGCTAAATTTAGAGCAAGATCATGAGTTTCGAAAAGTTATCAATGATGTTCTTCAAAAGAAGAGTTCTTCTTACATTGCCAAACGTCTTCTCTTGTCTACTTATATGCCACAAGTAAAATCTAGCAACAAGGGCGAGAAAGATTCTTCTTCTAGTAGTAACAATAACCATGCTAAATCCAATATTGTTGCTTCTAGTAGTTCTCTTGATTTCACTAATGATTCTCTTAGCCAAGTTACACTTGAGCAAGAAAATAGCTTATTGAAGGGAATTATAGAGAAAGGTATTTACAAGAGCCTTGTCGGGAGTAAGCAATTTGAGGAAATTGGATGCAAGCAAGGAAGGCACCAGAAGAATCAAGGTGTTGGTTTTGAACGAAAGTTCAATGCCAGTGGAGTTGGATGGGAAGAAGATCAATACCCCAAGACAAAGTTTGTTCCTCAACAACAGAATTATGACCCCACTTATTTTGAGGGAACACACGCTCAAGATGATCTTCCACCAGGAGACCACAATCTAAAAGGGAAGTACAAGCTTCAAGAAGAGATTGACTCATCTAAAGAAGCTCCTAGGCCATGGTCAAGTGGGTTCCCAAGACTACTTTCATGGACATCATCATATGTGCAATTCACTCTATGTCTATGGATGTCCTTCTATGTTCCTTGAGGGACTAACCCATGTAGGTATTGAAAGTACAAAACTCCTAAGGATTGCTCCAAATGATCTACATCAACATTGAGCATCCACATCTTCACTATCTACATGAAGTCATCATCGACAAAACCAAGGTTAGTTCATCCCTCTTTGGGAGGATATCTCATCGAGGGGGATATTTGCTCTAACAATTGAGCTAAAGCAACTCTAATGGAGTGAACACATTAATGCTTTATGTAAAGTGGCAACCCCAATTGTGCTTAAACGATGAGTATGACCTATGATCAAATGTTCTCATTTGACTCCTAAGTCAATATACTCACATAAAGATGACCTACTCATCGCCAATTGCTTGATAGATGCTAGTATTGTTTGTGCATGTTTGACACATATTTCATTTCACATTTTATTGTGTGAGCATGTTGGTTTGCATATTTTCTCCATTCGAGGACATCCTTTTATTGTTTTGAGTGTCTTGATTTTATTGGCCAAATGGATGTACGAGAATGCCTAAGAACCTTCTCTAGATATATATGCTCTTCTTGTCTCAAATTCTTTTCATGCCATATCACAAAAATTGAACACGTCTTCTTCGGACCTCCGGGTGAGGAGCACTCGGAGCCACCGATCTGACAAGGGCTTACCTCCAAAACCTTGTCCATGCATTTCAGTCAAACCAACCCACTCAAACTCAGTCAAACCGAAATCATAAAGACTGATCTAGGTTTCCATCTCGGTGCTACTGATTAGACCAACTCGGTCCCATCGATTTGCTGTAACTGCACGAAGTTGCACGTCTTGGTGCCACCGATTTGTTCCACTCGGTGCCATCGACAGCACACGGATATATATATCTAGCAGACCGTACGATTGAAAATTTCTTCAAATGTCTCGAACACGCGCCCCATTTCTGCCGCCCCCTTGGTCTCTGAATTGTCGTCGTCGTCTCCTGTGCACCTTCGCCGCATGAATCCGCTATCGTCAACGGAATCTTATCTGTCATTGCCACTGTAGAGGATCTCCACCGAGTTAGGGTGAGATTCGATCTCCTCGTGCTTCTTTTTCTCCGGTTCAATGCACAAGGATAATGCCATATATCTTGCCATGATTGCAATACTTATATCCACCAGATTAGTTCCTTAGAATAGATATGAGCAAAAAATTTAGGGTAGGTTTCTGTTGAACGCATCTCGGACAAACTGAGTAGGAATTTTTGGTCCCACCGATTTGGCCCTGGCTATTGCACAAGTACAACTCGGTTCCACCAAAATGTACTATCGGTGAGACCAAAAGTAAAGATGCAGTGAAACCCTAGCAACTCGAAGCTACCTAACCCCATCTCGGTCCAACCAAAATTGAGTGCTTTTGGTTCCGTGCCTGCTTCGGTGTGTAACGCCCCGAGACCGATGCTCCAGACGCCTTCCATGTTTTGTGTAACCGTCGTGTGTTTTATTTTGTTGTTGTTGCATTTCATCATGGCATCATGAGCATTGCATCCGCAGTTATTTTCGAAAACTTGCATCCGTTTGTAGTGACGCGTTCCCTCTTGCCGTTGTTGACCGTTCCGAGACCAACCGGGTTTTTGAGTCACTCTTTCACACGACCGCCTAGTCTCTCTCTACACAGCCACGGACCCCCCTCGCGTGTTCGAAACTTGCCCCGAACCCGAACCGCTCAGTCATCACCGTTGGATTTGGATCATCTCCAAACATCTATAAAATATCTGCGTTTCTCCATTGGACTCCCCTAACCGTCTATTCTTGACCATCTGATTTAATCGGAGGGTCCAAATCTACCACAAACCCCCCCTTTCCTATATATAGACCAACTTCATACCTAATCTAGCCTAACCCTAAAATCTAGGAAGTTTGTCCCTGCCGCCGCCGCCGCACTCATCTCCCACCTCGGGATCCCCATCGCTCGAACCCATTTCATCCCCTCCTCGTGGTCACCACCACACCAACCCGAGCCCGCCACCTCTCCTTCCACTCCGCCTCTCCATCGGGATCCTCCTGCAGCACCCCAGCCTCACTGCGCCCGAGCCCCATCTCTCCTTAGCCGAGCTTGATCGGGGGAAAAGGAGCCCCGATCCAACTCCTTCGCCCTACCGTACCAGAGGCCATCACTGCGCCGCTCCGGTGACCCAGCCCGCCGGCGACCTCAACCACCAGGGCGTTGCCCTCATCCGCCAAGCCAGTGTAGCCAGTCCCTTGACCGTCTCTCTTTTCCTCTCTGTCCATAATCTCTCTGCTCCCTCTCTACCGCCATGGACAAGGCTTCGACGCCGCCGCTGCCGTGTCTGCCTCCCTCCGCCTCGCCAAGTCCCCGAACCGCCAGGCCCGCAGGAGCCAAGCTCACCAACGGCTTCCTCCAGGTCCGGCCGGACTCCTCCAGCCACGATCCTTCCCGACCGGATCCTGTGTTGTTGCCGTCCCTGCGCTGCAAGTCCCGCTGCCGCCGAGCCTCTGCATCGAGCCGCTGCGTCCCTCTGCTTCGTCAAAACACAAGTGTTTCTCCTCTGCTTCAGTCAAGCGAAGAGGACGACACACCCTTTTCCTCCTCTGCTCAAACCCATGCCTTGGGCGCCCCCCTCGTCGTCGTCAACCAGGTGAGCAGCAGCTCCACCGCGACCTCGCCCGCGCCTCCCTCTATCTCTTCCCTTCTTATTTTTCCTCTTTGGTGCTCTCTTGCTCACGATCTCTCTGTCTCTCCCCTTTGTCTCGAACAAGGAGACCCCGCCGCCATGGATGGCTGAGCCCAGCGCCCGAGCTTCGTCCGCCACCGTTGCCCGGAACCGACGCCGGACGACTCGATCCACTTGTTCTGGCCGGTTCCCGACGACCCCGTCGCCATGCCCCCCCTGCCGGCGTCTTCTCCATTGCCATGGTCCTCTGTTGTTTCTGTTTCTGCAGAAACGAGAGCATCAGCGGCTAGCTCGGTTCAGTCTGGCATTTGACCCGTCGTACAGCTGTGTGGGCTGCCTCATCCTAGTGCTCGTGCCCATTGACCCGTCGTCTCGCGCGCGTGGCCTCTTTGCCTTGGGCCGCTTCTGCTGCACCGCGTCAAGGCCGAGCTTCTGCTCCAACCCCAGCTGCTCTGCTTCCCCGCCAGCCGTTTGGCCCAATGTGAGCAGCCGCCTAAGATCCACCCCCCTGTGCACTAACGGGCCAGCTAGCTTCAGCCCGTTCTGTTTTTTTCCTTGCTGCTGCGATTTTAGCATTATCCGGAGAACTGCAGTTTTACAGAAAAACCCTTATGTTCATGCATTTAATAACTCAACAACCGTGCATCGGATTAAAATGTTTTAAATATGTAAAATGCATAGAATTTCATCTAGTTTCAAAATATGCCACTTTCATCCATGTTTAAAATGTTTACCTTGCTGTTTGTTTAAATTTGCTTAAATGCCATGCTAAAATGCTTTATTTCATAACTAAATAACCATAGCTCCAAATTTAATAAACTTTATATGTAAATGGGGTGAAAAATGCATAGATTAACTTGTTGCACTTTATTTTCTTGTTTAACAACATTAAAATATGTTTTAGGACAGAACAGTACCAATTCCAAAATATGCATATGAGGATTTTCCAGAATTGTTGTTTGGTGTTCCGGCCTCATTCAAACTTGCCTAGATAGGTAGTTTCATTATGCTTCACCCCTTGCCATGTTTAACAACATTTAATATTGATGAATAGCATAGACGAGAGCGAACTAAATAACTCGAATGTGGTGTTTCGTTAATATGCAACTCGTTGGAAATTAAGCTCCACTTAATTTGTAGTATTGTTTGTTGCACTTTGCCATGCCATGCCTCATTAAACCGGACATGCATCATACTCGTTTTGCATCGTGCCATGTTTATGTGTTGTGTGTTTACCTTGTTGTTTGCTTCTTTCCGGTTATGCTCCTTCTCGTTAGTTCCTATTTCATTGCAATCGTGAGGATTCGTTCGTCTACACTTGGTTCGTCTTTATCCGTTCGTCTTCTTCATGGACTCGTTCTTCTTCCTAGCGGGATTTCAGGCAAGATGACCGTCACCTTGGATCTCACTACTATCATTTCTATGCTAGTTGCTTCGTTCTATCGCTATGCTGTGCTACCTATCATTTGCTCTTCAAGCCTCCCAAATTGCCATGTCAGCCTCTAAGCTTTTCACCCTTCCTAGCAAACCCTTGCTTGGCTATGTTACCGCTTTGCTCAGCCCCTCTTATAGCGTTGTTAGTTGCAGGTGAAGTTGAAGATTGCTCCATGATGGACAAGATTATGTTGGGATATCACAATATCTCTTATTTAATTAATGCATCTATATACTTGGTAAAGGGTGGAAGGTTCGACCTTATGCCTGGTGTTTTATTCCACTCTTGCCGCCCTAGTTTCTGTCATATCGGTATTATGTTCCCAGATTTTGCGTCCCTAACGCGGTTGGGTGATTTATGGGACCCCCTTGACAGTTCGCCTTGAATAAAACTCCTCCATCAAGGCCCAACATTAGTTTTACCATTTGTCTACCACCTATACCTTTCCCTTGGGAGTAATTAACCCGAGGGTCATCTTTATTTTAGCACCCCCAGGCCAATGCTTGTCTAAGTGTTGGTCCAAACCGAGCGATGTCCGGCGCCCCCTGGGCAACCAGGGTCTATGCCAACCCGACGTCTTGCTCATTCGGTGTGCCCTGAGAACGAGATATGTGCAGCTCCTATCGGGATTTGTCGGCACAGCGGGCGGCTTTGCTGGTCTTGTTTTACCATTGTCGAAATGTCTTGTAACCGGGATTCCGAGACTGATCGGGTCTTCCTGGGAGAAGGAACATCCTTCGTTGATCGCGAGAGCTTATCATGGGCTAAGTTGGGACACCCCTGCAGGGTATAAACTTTCGAGAGTCGTGCCCGTGGTTATGTGGCAGATGGGAATTTGTTAATGCCCGGTTGTAGATAACTTGACACTTTATTTAATTAAAACGCATCAACCATGTGTGTAGCCGTGATGGTCTCTTTTCCGTGGAGTTCGGGAAGTGAACACAGTTTTAGGTTATGCTTGACGTAAGTAGGAGTTCAGGATCACCTCTTGATCATTGCTAGCTTCACGACCGTTCCCTTGCTTCTCTTCTCGCTCTTATTTGCGTATGTTAGCCACCATATGTGCTTAGTCGCTGCTGCAACCTCACCACTTTACCCCTTCCTTTCCCTTTAAGCTTTGCTAGTCTTGATACCCATGGTAATGGGATTGCTGAGTCCTCGTGGCTCACAGATTACTACAACAACAGTTGCAGGTACATGTTATGCGATGATCATGACGTGCGAGCGATGTTTGCTTGTTTTGGAGTTCTCCTTCTGCTTCTTCTTCGGTCAAGGGATAGGTTCCAGATCGGCAGCCTGGGCTAGCAGGGTGGATCTCATTTGAGTTTCTGTTTGTGTTTCATCCGTAGCCAGATGATGCTCTTTTGTATGATGTATTGTTGTATTCGTGTGGCATTGTATGCCTTTTGTATGTATCCCCATCTATTATGTAATGTTGATGTAATGATATCCACCTTGCAAAAGCGTCTTCAAGATGCGCTTCTATCCTTGGTGGGACCTTCGAGTCTCTTTAGGATAGTATCACATATTGGGCGTGACAAGTTGGTATCAGAGCCTCGACCGACTATAGGAGCCCCCTTGATTGTTGGCCGTTGTTGAGTCTAGAAGAAAACTATTTTGAGTCTTAGATTTAAATATATCGGAGAGTAGGATTCTTTTTACTCGTCAGCCCCCTTCGTCGCTCTGGTGAGGACTCTCGATGTAGATGTTTTGTCTTTCCTCTCCTCAATTTTTCAGAATTTTTTTAGGATCACGCGGGTATCTTGGGATCGTTCCGATATTCTTGTGACGAGAACATTGTTCTTGGTGCCTCCTGACATTTAGGGGTTGTGGCAGTGTCCTGGGGAGTTGAGCTCCAAGGTGTTGTCATCACAATTTTATCGTTGCAGTTCTGGAATACCTGAGTTTTGCCGACATCGAAAATCTCTTTTAGGCAGTTGTTGGTGAAATAACCTCGACGCCACCCAGTACTGGGGAGTTCGGGAGTATTGCCATAGCTCGTATAACGGATGCTTTTCGAAGGTTGAGGTACACGATTTCCGGAGTTTTCTTGGTTATGTGTTGACGGATGGATACAGCTGGTTGTAGGGATTGCTAGTTTGGGTGAGATATATTGCTTCCCCTGTATCCCCAACACCAGATTGCATAACCAGAAAGTTTCGGGAGTTTATAGGTGGGAATTCCAGTAGCTCTAGTTTTTTTTGGACAGATGCATGATATGAGATTGGGGTTCGACGTCTAGTGGTCCGCCTATCCACGGTCGTTATTACAGTGGTCTCGTTGTGTCTTAAAGAACCCTTGGCTATGCTGGTTCGGGGACGCTTCGTATGTCATGTGCATTGCCTTATACATGATGGTGCTGCACGATCGAGCCCGTGTGGGCCCCACCACGAAAACTTCGGACGGAATCTCTATCATATGTTTGTTTCAGCTTATTCTGCAAGCCAAATCCTTTGTTTTTTTTATTTGTGGTATTCGAGTTGCTTCGATGTCTGAGTGTTGATCCATACCTTTCCTAAACGGTGCTCTCATATTGCTATTTTAATACTAATCCTTCTTGATCATCGAGATTGTCATGTCAATTCTTTCCGACTGGTGTGCTTCTCTTCAAGTGGATCCAAACATTTCAACATCCACGAGATCAATTCTAAGTTTTGTCAATGGTGTCCATTCCATCTTCCCCAAGTTGCCTTTGTTTTCTCGCCCTCCCACCCTTTTTCTTCAAGGACCTAGATTCCTTAATCAAGTATCCATCTTATGGATGTGAAGTTTCTCCATTTTTTCCCCGTCAATGTTCTTATCTGGTGATCCTCAGGAAGATACTAACGGAGCTTTGAGTTCATCATTCTTTGTTATTTTCTTCTTCGGTGGATTTAATTCAAGCTTTCGGTGTTGATCATATCCCTTTCCTCCTTCCAAATGTTTTCCCATGCCGTTGCACCTCTTAATTGTTCACCTCTCTCTATTCTTATCCGGAGTGCTCAAGATATCTCAGAAGATTCTTGTTTCCATTCTTAATCCGTTCAAGTTATTTCGAGGTTGATATCTCGTTCAAGCCATTTAAATCAACCGGTGCAATATCTATTCGAAATTGTTCAACAGTGTTTTCTTTCGAGTGGGCCCTAACCCACAGGTATTTTCCCAGGATCTTACCAGACTCTTCTAATTTATCTAGAGCCATTCCCAAATTCTTTTCAAAGTTTGATGTAAGAATAAATTTTTCATCAGTCATATGCCTTTGTCCAAGATCTTCCAAATTCTTTCATCGTTGATTCAACCTTTCTATTCTTCATTGTTCCAGAGTGCCTCAATAATTCATGGTGGTTCTCATCATCATTCTCAACATTTGAAGACCGAAGAAGGATTTCTCCTAAATCTCGCTCCATTCTCTTCTAGATTCATGGTTCTAGCTTGATGCCATCCTCTCATAATTGTTTTCGATTATGAGATTTCTTTTCACCCATCTGACACATTTCAGGAGTTTTTTTTTCTTTTCTCGATCACCCGAAGGCCATCATTTCTGAATATTATTCATTCTCAACTTTCAGTTCTCGTTCTCCAAATCTTACGGGTGCATCATTCAAATACCCTCTAATCAGTTCATGATCTCTTCGTTATCAGGTATCTAAATCCCCCTCAAGTATCTTCATTCATTTTCTAATTCTTCCCAGTGAATTGTGCCTTTGCTACTTTCATTTTCAATTCTTACGGTGGTTCGTTCAGGATTTCACGTCCTTCGTTATCATATCAAATATTCGTTGTTTCCAAATCCCACCGGTGGTTCCATCAATAGGTTCTCAAGTTTACGCTATATCCCTCTTAATCCTTTCTACGAGAATAAGTAGGATGCCAAATCCATTGCTTGTCATCAATTTAATTTGATGAAGGATAAGCATACAATAAATCTTATTCTTATTTCCTTGAGGTGATTCAATTCTTTTCTTCCGGAGATTGTTCATGATGAAGTTAAATTCTCGGTTCTAGTGTTTCATATTTTTTTCGGAGTTCCAAGTTTTCCGCATTATCTCGTCGCGAAGCTCCATCTAAATCATTGCAAGGCTTCACCTTGTGTTTTCAACTTCTCCTTCTTTTTATCATCCTTTTATTACCGGAATTCTTCATTGAGGCTCTACATGGTGGTTCATCAAGGATTCTCTTCATTCTTTAATTGTTCTTCAAGATTTCTCTCGAAGTTAAGATCCGCCAAGCTATACTCTAGAATAACATGGTGTACAACACATGTCTTGTTTTGAGGAGTTCAAGCATTCTTCATCTTGCATTCCGAAGTGCAATTCGTTCTACCTTATCATTTGAGGTGGTGTTATGTCATTCTTGACAATTTGAGTTCGAGTTTCATGATTCACAAAGTTTTCAAGAGTGACATATTTAAATCCATCATTTTCTGTTTGTTCAAGAGATCTTTTCAACCAATCAATCTTTTGTTGGAGATTATCTTGGTAAATATTTCACCTAAAGCCTTCCCTGAGGAATGTTGCTAATTATGGTGCTTATTAATGATCCAAGTTTCTCCTTCTCTTCTCGCTGAAAGAGTTTTCATCTCCGTGTTGCTCTCAAGCAATCAATTGTTTTCCATAGTGGCATGTATTCACCTCTAAGTTTTGAGTTGTTTCCATAAGCCCACAACAAGCTAATTCTTACCATTGTTGTTTTTCAAACAACTCCGTTCAATCATACCTTGTAAGGATGCTCTTTCAAATTCATTTATGGTAGGAGATGTTGGTTTCATTCTTCGTTCTATTCATTCCAACTATCTAACTATCATGCATTGTTTCCGGAGGCCTTGTGATGTTGCTCTCTTCAACCAATCATCTCGTTTTCTCAAGATCATGTTCTTTTCCTTGCTTTTCCGTTCAACAAGGGTGTTGTGCTCTCATTCAAGTTCTTTCAACTTATTAAGTTTTGCTTCTCTTTTCTACCGGAGTGTTGCCTGCATTCTTTCGTTCTCATTCCTTGCTTATTCCGTTTCAATCGGAGTGGTTACATGTCCTTCCTTGTCGCTGGAGATCTTCATTCATGTCTTTGCAACCCAAAGTTTTTTCGCAATGTTCCTTGTTCCTCTTTTCTAACGGAGTGTTTTCAACTTCGATCATCTCCGTTGTGTTCTTTTCTCAAAATTGTTTAACCTCCCAAGGTTCTTTGGTTTCACTGATTTCGAAGAAGCAACTTAGTTTTACCTCTTCTCTTCCTCTTCCGTTTCTCTCCGGTGCCATCCTCGATCTCGGGACGAGATCCTCTTGTAGTGGTGGAGTGTTGTAACAGCCTGAGACCGACGCTCCATACGCCTTCCATGTTTTGTGTAACAGTCGTGTGTTTTATTTTGTTGTTGTTGCATTTCATCATGGCATCATGAGCATTGCATCCACAGTTATTTTCAAAAACTTGCATCCGTTTGTAGTGCCGCGTTCCCTCTTGTCGTCATTGACCGTTCCGAGACCAACCGGGTTTTTGAGTCACTCTTTCACACGACCGCCTAGTCTCTCTCTACACAACCACAGACCCCCTATCGGTGTCAAAACCGGCGGATCTCGGGTAGGGGGTCCCGAACTGTGCGTCTAGGCGGATGGTAACAGGAGACAAGGGACACGATGTTTTACCCTGGTTCAGGCCCTCTTGATGGAGGTAAAACCCTACGTCCTGCTTGATTGATATTGATGATGTGGGCATTACAAGAGTAGATCTACCACGAGATCAAAGAGGCTAAACCCTAGAAGCTAGCCTATGGTATGATTGTTGTTCGTCCTACGGACTAAAACCATTCGGTTTATATAGACACCGGAGAGGGCTAGGGTTACACAGAGTCGGTTACAATGGTAGGAGATCTACATATCCGTATCGCCAAGCTTGCCTTCCACGCCAAGGAAAGTCCCGTCCGGACACGGGACGAAGTCTTCAATCTTGTATCTTCATAGTCTTGGAGTCCGGCCGATGATGATAGTTCGGCTATCCGGACACCCCCTAGTCCAGGACTCCCTCAGTGGCCCCTGAACCAGGCTTCAATGACGACGACTCCGGCACGCATATTGTCTTCGGCATTGCAAGGCGGGTTCCTCCTGCGAATAATTTATAGAAGATTGTGAACACCAGGATAGTGTTCGGCTCTGCAAAATAAATTCCACATACCACCGTAGAGAGAATAATATTTACACAAGTTCAATCTGCTGACATATTTTGTGGCGTGATGTCACGCCACAACCAAGCCTTTACTCGAATCGTTTTTATTATACCACCTCCGCGCGTTTAGCAAAGCGGTTTCCTTGGCACGTCTTGTCGAAGCAGAGATCGTGTTCCCCATATTCAAGGATTCTCATCAATACGGACGTGGGTAACCCAACCGCGCACGTTGCCACGCCCCCTCCATCGAAGGCGGGTTCCAAACGGTCACAGGGACGACTCTTGGTATTCTCCCTCTTTATAATGAGACCAAGGCCCATTCTTTTTCTTCAATCCTCAATCGAATCTGCCCCTCGCCCCGAGTTCCAACACCCAGGGCTCCAGATTCGGGTACTTTCGACCTTCGAAAATGTCCGGCTCCGACCTACGAGGCCGGTGGATGCCCTCCTCCGTCACGGAAGAGGACGTGCTAAAGCTGAGAGACGCCAGGTACTTAACCTACAAGATTTCGCATAGGTTGCCTGCCCAAGGGCAAGTTATTCCTACTCCCGAGCCCGTCGAGAGCGTCGTGTTCGTGTCTCACCTCCGTCGGGGTTTGGGCTTCCCGATGGATCCCTTTGTGAGGGGGCTCATGTTTTACTATGGGCTGGAATTCCATGACTTGGCTCCGGAGTCCATCCTCCACATCTCATCATTCATTGTCGTCTGCGAAGCCTTCCTCCGCACTACCCCTCACTTCGGCTTGTGGCTCAAAACCTTCAACATGGAGCCGAAGATGATTGAGGGGCGTCAGGCAGAGTGCGGCGGGGAGGTTATAAGCAAGAGGGCCGATGCTCCATGGCCCGAGGGCTCTTTTCAGGAGGGGCTCGGCTTGTGGCAACAGGAGTGGTTCTATATCACCGCTCCCAAGGGTAGCAGGCAGAGGCCGCCGCCCGCATTTCGCCCGGGCCCTCCACAATGGCTAACGTCATGGGTCAACAATGGGCTTGACTGGGGGCCGTCCAAAGACGTACCCCTGTTGCAGGGCCGGATTCGAGACCTCCAAGAAGGGGAGATCAATCTGGTCGTAGTGACACAGGTTATGCTGATTCGGCGCCTTCTGCCCTGCAAACGTCGCCCCCTCCGCCTGTGGGAATTTAATCCGGAGGGACCACGAGCTCTCTAACACTTCATGGGTTTGACACCCGTGGAGATGTACTAACTATTCTTCGGATCACAAGAGATGCGTCCAGACTTGACCGAGGACGCTGGCCTAAGCTGCAATCGCCCGGATACTCAAGTAAGTAGCCCTGTGTCCGGACACATTGTCCATTTATTTATCATGGGTTTGCCTTTTAACCAGCTATCCCTTGGACAGGAGTGGATAGCGCAAGCAAAACTGATACGGTGTCCGGCCCCCCTCCCTGAGACCACGCCGGATCCCGTGTTAATCAAAATGTTGGAGGTTGCACCTTCGGAGGAGGGTGAAGGGGGGCACAGGGAAACTACCACCTCTGCCAAGGAGGCTTTCAGTAAGGGGGGAATCGAGAGTCCCTCCCTCCAGGGGGAGAAGAGGACCGCCTCCAAAGACCCGGAGGCCAAGGCCTCAAAGCGGGGAAAGAAATCTGCACCGGAAGGTCCTGTGCCGGGAAGATCCCCGGCCGCACAGTCTCCCCAAAGGAATCAGCCCTCCAGCGAGCCGTAAGTAAAAAAGGGGGAGTTTTGTAATAGGGGACATCCCTACTTTATTTCTAAGGGTAAACGAAGTTTTCACCTTGTACTTCGGATCTCAGCCCTTCTCAGCAGAGCTCATCTTCAGGGGACCTTCGTCCGGAGATGATGGAGAGCGAAACGCCTCCGACGGGGTGGACAACCCTGAGGTGTCGTCACGGAGGGTCTCCCCGAGTCCGGCAGGGCCGGGGAGTTCGGCACCCACTGGAGTACGGCTGGTGGAGCTGCAGGAGTTGCTCGAGAGGGCGTCTATCTCAGAAGATCACCGCACATTAATGAGTATGGTGATTGAAAGGATCTCATCCGCCGAGAGCGGGTTGCATGAGGCCGTCGGAAGTTTGCTGACGGGGTTTGAGGTACGCAAAAAATGACATACCTTTTGACAGTTTTGCACATGGAGTGCGCCCTGTATAGATAGTAGCCCCTGAGACTTGGTATGTTGTCGAAAGCGACAGCGTGCCGAGGATCATAATGTCAGTTATAGAATGTCGCCTTTCCTATGCAGGTGGCAGAACGTTCGGTGGCCAGTCGGACTGATGGAGTTGCCGAGCTGAAGCGGCAACTCGACCTTGTAGATGCGGACATCGCGCTGGTCAATAAACGACTTGACGAGTCACAAGGTAGGTGGTTTCTCCGCGGTCACCTAGTAAGGGAGCTGATGCCCGTTCCTTACAATTTGTATGCTTGATGCAGATGGTGCTGCTGCTGTGGAAGACCTTCGAGCAGAGCTTGCTCGAGCCAAGGAGCAAGCCAGGAAAAGTGATGCGGCTGCCTCAAAGGCAGCGGAAGAGCTAAAAGCTGAAAAGGCTGCTCACTGCCGAAGCAGGGAAGAGATGGCCGGAATGGTCGTGAAATTAAAAGATGCTACCGACCGTTATGAGGTTCTTGAAAGAGAACGCCGAGCGGAGCAAGAGGACCTAAAGAAGGCCGCCACCGAAGCCAAGGATGCCTGTTGTGCGATGCGGGCTATGAAGGAGGAACTGCGTCAGGCCGGAGACATTGCGGCTGGAAAGCCCTTTCTGCTGCGTAGGAAGTTCACGGATCCGAAGTATGCTCAGTTGGTCCAATTGTGTGGTGCGGAGGATCCTTATCTGGATTTGGCGGCGAGTGCGGCGGACACAGTCGTGCACTTCCGAAGCCAGAAGGATCACGAAATGGAAGAGCTTTTCTGGTCTCAATTCCATAGTCCGGAGCGTCCACTTCCGTTGACTGATTGGTTGGCTGAGTGGGCTGAGCTGAATAGATTGTCCGGACTTGCCATGACGGATGTGGTGGCTCATCTGTGGCCAGAAAGGCCCAAGCCGGAGAGTTATTTTGGCTTGTTGCAGCAATTCCTTGGGGCGGTGCCGTATATCGAGGCGATGAAGCGGTCGGCATGCATAGAGGGTGCACAGATGGCTCTCTCCCGTGCTAAGACATACTGGGCGGAGATGGATGCCATCGATGTTGCATCCCGGGGTTCGGACAAGAGTCGATTACCCGCCGAGCACTATTTTGAGGAAGTCCTGCAGGGCGCTCGTTTAATAGAGTCGCAGTGCTTGAAAGATGTTATGTTCAAATGACATGTATGATTTGTGAGATCATGTTTATAATGTAACGGCTTTTTATACTTGTGCGTTCAAGTATTGAACTATCTCCTGTGCGGCCGTATATGTATGTATAACCTAAAAGATGGCAGTCTTTGGCTTCAGCCCCCATGCACATGGTGCAGGGGTGTTTGCAAAAAAAAGCACTTTTTCACACTTAATCCAACGTCTTGGTCCTTTGAAGGAGGTGATAGCATAGCAAACTAGGCAACCGGACTATAATGCTTTATCACTTTCACTTAGCCATAGGAGCTCGATGGTGGGGCTACTATATAGCCCCTAGAGGCACCCGCTCTCCGAACTCGGGGCGCGTATGTGCATGACCGGGAAGCGGTCCTTCGTCAAAGCGGAGGAGTTCTAAACATTCCAGTAGTCGATCGAGTGGTTGACCAGTCTCTCGCTATATCATCACAGTCAGTTTTCGGCTTTCTCTACTGAGGTGCTCGCCCGGCCGAACCGGGGCACAATCGCAGTAGTTCTCCTGGTGCCGTGTTAGCCGATGGAGCGGAACGTAAGGCAACAAAACACAGGAGCCGGGAAAACCCAACATTTGACCAAAGACATGATTCGGAGCTGATGCATATAAGGCCTAACTCGAGATGCCGAACACTCCCTGAGGTATTCGGTCTTTATGATACCGGGCAGAACAATGCCCTAAGCCCCTAGTGTCCAGGTACGGGCGAGAACTTCTGACATGGCCGATGCCAAAACGCCAGCCTCCTCCTCGGTTATGGTAGGAAACCGGGGGATGTGTATCAACAAGAGACAGTAAGAAAGGTTTACGCAGGGTCTTAATCTGAAAAGAATCCTTGCAACGGGTCCCTGCTGCACGTCTGCGCCTGTGTCTCCGTTGTGCTGTATCCTAGACGGGTGTAGCACATGCTTCATCTATAAAAGAGAAGAGCTTAGTTTGGAAAAAATATCATGCAAAAGATGTATTTAAAATAAAGTATGATTTGGAAGATGAATGAAGTTGAGCTTTATTGGCTCTCATTGTTTATACGTGCAGCCCCTTGTAAAGAGGTATGCAGCTGGGAAGCCCCTTGTTTATTTATGTCAGACTCGCCTAGCCGTGTCCGAGGTCTGAATGACCTGTTTTTAGGGGCTTTGACCAGCAAGGTCGGATTAGTGTGTGGCTGTCAAGGCAGTCTCACGTTTTCCGTGGTCGAGGAACACTCGGAGTTACCCTTTAATGAGATTATGCCACGTGGACTGGGCATTTTAAGTGTAAGAGACGCGTAATGTGGTATTGCGTTAAAGCGGGTGAAAGCTTCGCGTCCCAGTAGTGCTTGATGGCTACTTTTGAATGGGGCGATATGGAAAATGAGCTTTTCGCGACGGAGGTTGTCGGATGAACCGAACACGACCTCTAGTAGTATAGAGCCTGTACAATTGGCGTAAAGGCCTGGCATCACTCCTTTGAAGGAAGTGCTGCTACGGCGAATTTTGGTAGGGTCTATCCCCATTCTGCGGATGGTGTCCTGGTATAGCAGGTTTATATCGCTGCCGCCATCCATTAGGACTTGTGTGAATTGTAGTCCGTCGATTATGGGATCCAATACCAAAACAGTCCCTCCTGCGTTTCGAATACTTCTGGAGTAATCCGTATGGTCGAAAGTAATTGGTTTAAACATCCAATTTCGGGACTCTGCTGGGGTGGACCGTGCGGCGTGTGTTTTAGCAGGTGCCGCACTATTTTTCCTTGTTATCACATCAAGTGAGTTCACTGTTTTGACTTCTAGTGGGAAAGTCTTCTGTTTTTCGGCGTGCTGCTTGTGGGGTTCGTCATCGTCTTCGCTTGGTGTGTCGAGCCCCTTGCGTTCGGCGTTAAGTCGACCGGACTGCTTGAAGACCCAACAATCTCTGTGGGTATGGTTTGCAGGCTTCCCGGGGGTACTATGGATTTGACATATCCTATCCAAGATTTTGTTTAGGTTGGATAGCTCATCACTGTTGTCCTTAAGAGGCAGTGTTTTATTATTCGGCCGAGAGCTTTTGAACCCGGCGTTGACCGCCGTGCTATTTGGGCCATTTTCCTTATTCCGGCGCTGATCTTTTCTGCGTCATGATTTCCCATTTCCATCCTTGACCTCGGATATACTCGGGTCGCTGGTGCTGGATCTTGCCAGCCAGCTATCTTCCCCTGCGCAAAAGCGGGTCATGAGTCTTGTTAGCGCGGCCATTGTTCTTGGTTTTTCCTGGCCGAGGTGTCTGGCGAGCCATTCGTCTCGGACGTTATGCTTAAAGGCTGCTAAGGCTTCGGCGTCCGGACAGTCGACTATTTGGTTCTTTTAGGTGAGGCACCTATTCCAGAATTTGCGTGCTGACTCTCCGGGCTGTTGAGTTATGTGACTTAAATCGTCTGCATCCGGAGGGCGGACATAACTCCCCTGAAAATTTGCTCGAAACGCATCCTCGAGCTCTTCCCAACTTCCAATGGTATTTTTTGGGAGGCTTTTGAGCCAATGCCGAGCTGGCCCTTTGAGCTTGAGGGGTAGGTATTTTATGGCATGGAGATCGTCTCCTCTGGCCATATGTATGTGTAGGATATAATCCTCAATCCAGACTCCGGGGTCTGTTGTTCCGTCATATGCCTCTATGTTTACGGGTTTGAATCCCGCTGGAAATTCATGATCCAGTACCTCATCGGTGAAACATAGTGGGTGTGCGGCGCCCCTGTATTTAGGTGTGCTGTTGTCTTCAAACACTCGGCGGGTTGTGTTGCTCCCTGGAGTCTTCTTTTTTGGCCCATAGATGGACCTGACCGGGCCATCCTTTTTGCGAGGATCCTTATGTGGATCGTGTGCCGGCTTGTGTGCGGCGCCGCTTGCCGCTCTTAGCCTGTCATCTAGTCGTCTATCCGGCCAGGCGGCCTCTTTCTTTTTTGACTGTGGGGCTCTACGGCCTCCTCGTCAAATTCGGGCAACAGCTTGCGCTTCGGGTAGCTCTTTGCTTGGTGACTATCGCCGTATTTATCTGCGGTATTGAGTACTTTGCTCCATCTCATTCTGAGTGCGTCCTCCGCTGTTTTGAGCTTCCGCTTTTGCTTCTTCAAACTTCTTGCAGTGGCGACGAGCCTTTTATGAAGGTTCTTATGCTCCGGTGATGTGTCCGGCGTGAGATCGTCTGGACTGTTGTTTTCGCCGGGGATGGGTTGCTTGTCCAATTCATCCTGTTCGGATGGTTGCTTGGTGGCATGTTCGTCGTCCACTGCTTCGCCCTGCTCTAAGGCTGGGTCAGTATGGGTGCCGTTGTTATCGAGGCGAGACTTCGGGCGGCGCTTGCGTCGCCGTTTTGGTTGTTTGTCGGGGGATTTGTCCTTCGCCACGTCCCGTTGTTCCTCGTTATCGCTTCCTTTTGGTGTATCCACCATGTATACGTCGTGAGTTGAGGTGGCTTTCCAGTGCCCAGTAGGCGCTAGTTCTTGGTCATCTCCGGCATCGTCGTCCATACCATTGATGTCTTCAGAGTCGAAGTCTAGCATGTCGGTTAGATCGTCGACAGTGGCTACTAAGTGGGTGGTGGGTGGGCCTTGAATTTCTTCGTCGTCCGCATCCCAACCGTCCTGACTGCAGTCCGTCCAGGTCTCTCCTGATAACGAGAGATACTTTAGCGAACTCAGGATGTCGCCGAAAGGTGAGTGTTGAAAGATGTTCGCAGCGGTGAACTCCATGATCGGTGCCCAATCGGATTCGGTTGGAGGGCGCGCGGGAGGTTCGGAGTCCGGCGAGGAGTCCGGCACCTCGGAGTCACGAGCATCACAAGGGATAAGGTTAGTATTCGGCTCCATCGCCGTAGAGGTTGCAGCCCCCGAGGCGGTGTCTAGCCACCCACCCTCGATCTGCGCGGCCGGCTCCGAATTAAGGGTCGGAGCGGACTCGTGTGCGGCCTCCAGGGCACTGTCCGGCTGCAGAGCTAAATCATGCCCATCGTGACAGTGTGGCGCGCTCGGCTGTGGCTCGAATCCATCGAAGATAAAGTCTCCGCGGATGTCAGCCGTGAAGTTCAAACTTCCAAATCTGACCTGACGGCCAGGGGCATAGCTTTCGATCTGCTCTAGATGGCCAAGCGAATTGGCCCGCAGTGCAAAGCTGCCAAATACGAAGATCTGTCCGGGGAGAAAAGTCTCAACCTGGACCGTGTCGTTGTTGACGATCGAAGGAGCCATCGAGCCTATCGGTGACGACACATAGGAACTCTCAATGAAAGCACCAATGTCGGTGTCAAAACCGGCGGATCTCGGGTAGGGGGTCCCGAACTGTGCGTCTAGGCGTATGGTAACAGGAGACAAGGGACACGATGTTTTACCCAGGTTCGGGCCCTCTTGATGGAGGTAAAACCCTACGTCCTGCTTGATTGATATTGATGATGTGGGTATTACAAGAGTAGATCTACCACGAGATCAAGGAGGCTAAACCCTAGAAGCCAGCCTATGGTATGATTGTTGTTCGTCCTACAGACTAAAACCATCCGGTTTATATAGACACCGGAGAGGGCTAGGGTTACACAGAGTCGATTGCAATGGTAGGAGATCTACATATCCGTATCGCCAAGCTTGCCTTCCACGCCAAGGAAAGTCCCGTCCGGACAGGGGATGAAGTCTTCAATCTTTTATCTTCATAGTCTTGGAGTCCGGCCGATGATGATAGTTCGGCTATCCTGACACCCCCTAGTCCAGGACTCCCTCACCTCCCTCGCGTGTTTGAAACTTGCCCCGAACCCGAACCGCTCAGTCATCAACGTTGGATTCAGATCATCTTCAAACATCTATAAAATATCTGTGTTTCTCCATTGGACTCCCCTAACCTTCTATTCTTGACCGTCCGATTTAATCGGAGGGTCCAAATCTACCCCAAACCCCCCTTTCCCTAAATATAGACCAACTTCATACCTAATCTAGCCTAACCCTAGAATCTAGGAAGTTTGTCCCTGCCGCCGCCGCCGCACTCATCTCCCACCTCGGGATCCCCATCACTCGAACCCATTCCATCCCCTCCTCGTGTTCACCACCACACCAACCCGAGCCCGCCACCTCTCCTTCCACTCCGCCTCTCCATCGGGATACTCCTGCAGCAGCCCAGCCTCACTACGCCCGAGCCCCATCTCTCCTTAGCCGAGCTCGATCGGGGGAAAAGGAGCCCCGATCCAACTCCTTCGCCCTGGCGTATCAGAGGCCATGGATGGCCTCATCACCGCGCCGCTCCGGTGACCCAGCGCGCCGGCGACCTCAACCACCAGGGCATTGCCCTCATCCGCCAGGCCAGTGTAGCCACTCCCTTGACCGTCTCTCTTTTCCTCTCTGTCTCTAATCTCTCTGCTCCCTCTCTGCCGCCATGGACAGGCCTTCGACGCCGCCGCTGCCGTGTCTGCCTCCCTCCGCCTCGCCAAGTCCCCGAACCGCCAGGTCCGCAGGAGCCAAGCTCGCCGACGGCTTCCTCCAGGTCCGGCCGGACTCCTCCAGCCACGACCCTTCCCGACCGGATCCCGTGTTGTTGCCATCACTGCGCCGCAAGTCCCGCTGCCGCCAAGCCTCTGCATCGAGCCGATGCATCCCTCTGCTTCGTCAGAACACAAGCGTTTAGCCTCTGCTTCAGTCAGGCGAAGAGGACGACGCGCCCTTTTCCTCCTCTGCTCAAACCCATGCCTTGGGCGCCCCCCTCGTCATCGTCAACTAGGTGAGCAGCAGCTCCACTGCGACCTCGCCCGCGCCTCCCTCTATCTCGTCCCTTCTTATTTTTCCTCTCTGGTGCTCTCTCGCTCACGATGTCTCTGTCTTTCCCCTTTGCCTCGAACAGGGAGACCCCGCTGCCATGGATGGCTGAGAGCTTCGTTCTCCACCATTGCCCGGAACTGATACCGGACGACTCGATCCGCTTGTTCTGGCCGATTCCCGATGACCCCATCGCCATGCCCCCCTGCCGGCGTCTTCTCCATTGCCATGGTCCTGCTGTTGTTTCTGTTTCTTTAGAAACGAGAGCATTAGCGGCTCGCTCGGTTCAGTCTTGCGTTTGACCTGTCGTACAGCTGCATGGGTTGCCTCATCCCAGCGCCCATGACCGTTGACCCGTCGTCTCGCGCGCGTGGCCTCTTCGCCTTGGGCCGCTTCTGCTGCACCGCGTCAAGGCCCAGCTTCTGCTCCAACCCCAGCCGCTCTGCATCCCCGCCAGCCCTTTGGCCCAATGTGAGCAGCCGCCTAAGATCCATCCCCTTGTGCACTAACGGGCCAGCTAGTTTCAGCCCGTTCCGTTTTTCCCTGCTGCTGCGGTTTTAGCATTATTCGGAGAACTGCAATTTTACAGAAAAACCCTTATGTTCATGCATTTTATAACTCAACAACCGTGCATCGGATTAAAATGTTTTAAATACATAAAATGCATAGAATTTCATCTAGTTTCAAAATATGCCACTTTCATCCATGTTTAAAATGTTTAACTTGCTGTTTGTTTAAATTTTCTTAAATGCCATGCTAAAATGCTTTTTTTCATAACTAAATAACCGTAGCTCCAAATTTAATAAGCTTTATGTGTAAATGGGGTGAAAAAATGCATAGATTAACTTGTTGCACTTTATTTTCCTATTTAACAAGCTTAAAATATGTTTTAGGACAGAACAGTACCAATTCCAAAATATGCATATGAGGATTTTCCAGAATTGTTGTTTGGTGTTCCGTCCTCATTTAAACTTGCCTAGATAGGTAGTTTCATTATGCTTCACCCCTTGCCATGTTTAACAACATTTAATATTGATGAGTAGCATAGACGAGAGCGAACTAAATAACTCGAATGTGGTGCTTCGTCAATATGCAACTTGTTGCAAATTAAGCTCCACTTAATTTGTAGTATTGTTTGTTGCACTTTGCCGTGCCATGCCTCATTAAACCGGACATGCATCATACTCGTTTTGCATTGTGCCATGTTTATGTGTTGTGTGTTTACTTTGTTATTTGCTTCTTTCTGGTTATGCTCCTTCTCGTTAGTTCCTGTTTCGTTGCGATTGTGAGGATTCGTTCATCTACGCTTGGTTCATCTTCATCCGTTCGTCTTCTTCATGGACTCGTTCTTCTTCCTAGCGGGATTTCAGGTAAGATGACCGTCACCTTGGATCTCACTACTATCATTGCTACGCTAGTTGCTTCATTCTATCGCTATGCTGCGCTACCTATCATTTGCTCTTCAAGCCTCCCAAATTGCCATGTCAGCCTCTAACCTTTTCACCCTTCCTAGCAAACCTTTGCTTGGCTATGTTACCGCTTTGCTCAGCCCCGCTTATAGCGTTATTAGTTGCAGGTGAAGTTGAAGATTGCTCGATGATGGACATGATTATGTTGGGATATCACAATATCTCTTATTTAATTAATGCATCTATATACTTGGTAAAGGGTGGAAGGCTCGGCCTTATGCCTGGTGTTTTGTTCCACTCTTGCCGCCCTAGTTTCCGTCATATCGGTATTATGTTCCCAGATTTTGCGTCCCTAACGCGTTTGGGTGATTTATGGGACCCCCTTGGTAGTTCGCCTTGACTAAAACTCCTCTAGCAAGGCCCAACATTGGTTTTACCATTTTCCTACCACCTATACCTTTCCCTTGGGAGTAATTAACCCGAGGGTCATCTTTATCTTAGCCCCCCCGGGCCAATGCTTGTCTAAGTGTTGGTCCAAACCGAGTGCTGTCCGGCGCCCCCTGGGCAACCAGGGTCTATGCCAACCCGACGTCTTGCTCATCCGGTGTGCCCTAAGAGCGAGATATGTGCATCTCCTATCGGGATTTGTCGGCACAGCGGGCGGCTTTGCCGGTCTGGTTTTACCATTGTCAAAATGTCTTGTAACCGGGATTCCGAGAATGATCGGGTCTTCCTAGGAGAAGGAATATCCTTCGTTGATCGCGAGAGATTATCATGGGCTAAGTTGGGACACCCCTGCAGGGTATAAACTTTCGAGAGCCATGCCCGCGGTTATGTGGCATATGGGAATTTGTTAATGTCCGGTTGTAGATAACTTGACACTTGATTTAATTAAAACGCATCAACCATGTGTGTAGCCATGATGGTCTCTTTTCGGCGGAGTTCGAGAAGTGAACACGGTTTTGGGTTATGCTTGACGGAAGTAGGAGTTCAGGATCACCTCTTGATGATTGCTAGCTTCACGACCGTTCCATTGCTTCTCTTCTCGCTCTTATTTGCGTATGTTAGCCACCATATGTGCTTAGTCGCTGCTGCAACCTCACCACTTTACCCCTTCCTTTCCCTTTAAGCTTTGCTAGTCTTGATACCCATGGTAATGGGATTGCTGAGTCCTCGTGCCTCACAGATTACTACAACAACAGTTGCATGTATAGGTTATGCGATGATCATGACGTGAGAGCGATGTTTGCTTGTTTTGGAGTTCTCCTTCTGCTTCTTCTTCGGTCAGGGGATAGGTTCCAGGTTGGCAGCCTGGGCTAGCAGGGTGGATGTCGTTTGAGTTTCTGTTTGTGTTTCATCCATAGCCGGAAGATGCTCTTGTGTATGATGTATTGCTGTATTCGTGTGGCATTGTATGCCTTTTGTATGTCTCCCCATATATTACGTAATGTTGATATAATGATATCCACCTTGCAAAAGCGTCTTCAAGATGCGCTTCTATCCTTGGTGGGAGCTTCGAGTCTCTTTAGGATAGTATCGCATATTGGGCGTGACACGGTGTCACCAAAATGACTGAATCGGTAGCTCCAAAATGCATTCTGTGAAAACGTAGAACTACAATTTGAACTCAATTTTTTTGCAAAACTATCTCCTTTTTTGTGATAACTCATCTACTCTAACCATACCCATATATTCACAGGGTCTGTTCGCAAGATGTCAAGTGCTAGCGGCAGTCAGAATCAATCATAGCAGAATGTTGATCTTAGTGTGGGATCTAGTCCCGATGAGAGCTATGATGAAGGCATCAGAAACACCCCCAGCAATTTGCCAAAGGCTGCCACTGAATCTAAGAAGAAGAGAACCTCATACAATGAGGATGAAGACTTTGTGGCAGATGAGGCCACTTCCAAGAGAAAGAGTGTGCTAAAGAAAGTCTATGGCACAACAGCTACCTCCAGGCCAAGTGCCAAAGACATGATAGTAGTGAGAAAAGTTCCTAAGTCAAAAGCTGACAAGTCCCCAACTCCACAAGAAACTATGGCCTTCACACTTGAAGAACGAAGTGATGCAGAGGCTGCTCCAGGGAAGAAGAAAAGGAAAGAGAGGGTGAAGAAGACAATTGCTCGTGCCATTGGAAGACCCTCCATGATTGATGATGATGATGATGATGATGAGGAACCAGAAGCTGATGCACCTCCACCAAAGACTCAGAAGCTCATGGCTGATGCTATGAAGTCTGCTGCCCCCTCCAAGCCCAAGTCCAAGAATAGAGCACCTGCTCCAAAGAGATCTACCAGAAACATATCTGCTGCTGAGAGGAACAAGGCCCCAATGCCTGAAGTTGAGATTGATGATGAGCCACTAGTGCTTAGGAAGCTCAAGCCCAAGATCCCAGACCATGACAACTCCCATCCTGTAGCTGAGAACATGATGCTCATGAAAGACAAGGGTCTGCGAGAGTGGAGGAAAGTTGACCCCTATTCAGTTAGGAGGAGGACTACGTCTGATTACCGCTTTCACACCAGAGAACAGCAAGATTCCCATGAGACTGGTTTGCTTGATAAGAAGCTCATCGTTAGTGACATGAAGTGGGTGGACTGGAAATACAATGATGAAAATGAAGAATATTTCCCCCACGTTCATGAGTGTTTCAAGAGTGCCAGAGTTGATGATTTTGTTGGCAGGAAGCTCACCAAGTGGAATGACGAGATGATCATGCAATTCTATTCCACAACTCATTTCTATCCTGATGGAAAGATTGTATGGATGACTGAGGGACACATATGCCAGTCATATATCTCTAAGGGGGATGAACTTATTGGTGCCCCCGAGGAAGAAGAAAATGACATTGATGTGTACAGGAAGCCCAGGATGGACCACGACTCCATGGCAAATATGTACAAGGAAATCCCAGCCAAAGATCTTGAGAGTTAAAAACTTGGATCTATGAAGCATTTGCTAGCTGGGTTGCCCACAACCAACACTATCTTGAGGCATACCCTTTTGCCCAAGTCTGGAGATGACAAGATGATACGTGGCTGATTGCTTGTATCTGCGTTGGTATTTCCCCAAAGAGGTGAGGATGATGCAGCACAACAACAGTAAGTATTTCCCTCAGTTATGAAACCAAGGTTATCAATCCAGTAGCAGAACCAAGCAACACTATGTAAACGGCACCTGCACACAAATAACAAAAACCTGCAACCCAACAGGTAAGAGGGGTTGTCTATCCCTCCTCGGTATTCAGATAGATTAAATTGTATGAGATTGGAGAAATAGATCTAGCAAAAACACAAAAAAAATAAGTAAAGAAAAAGTGCGGCAAGGTATTTTTGGATGTTTGGGATATGAAAATAATATGATAGGAAATAGACCAGGGGCCGTAGATTTCACTAGAGGCTTCTCTCGAGAAAATAGCATATGGTGGGTAAACAAATTACTGTTGGGCAATTGACAGAAGAGCAAATAATTATGACGATATCCAAGGCAATGATCATGTATTTAGGCATCACGTCCATGATTAGTAGACCGAATCCTGCCTGCATCTACTACTATTACTCTAGACATGGACTACTATCCAACATGCATCTAGTGTATTAAGTTCATGGAAAAATTGAGTAATGCAATAAGAACGATGACATGATGTAGACAGGATCTATTCATGTAGGAATATAGCCCATCTTTTAATCCTTAATGGCAATGATACATGCGTGTGCTACGTCTTGAGCTTGCGTTGGTTTTCCTTGAAGAGGAAAGGGTGATGCAGCAATAGTAGCGTAAGTATTTCCCTTAGTTTTTGAGAACCAAGGTATCAATCCAGTAGGAGGCTCCTCAAAAGTCCCACGCACCTACACAAACAAACAAAGAACTCGCAACCAATGCAATAAAGGGGTTGTCAATCCCTTCACGACCACTTGCGAAAGTGAGATCTGATAGAGATAGTATGATAAGATAAATATATTTTTGGTATTTTATGATATAGATTGGAAAAGTAAAGATGTAAATAAAAGTACATTGAAAGCTTATATGATAAAAGATAGACCCGGGGGCCATAGGTTTCACTAGTGGCTTCTCTCAAGATAGCATAAGTATTATGGTCGGTGAACAAATTACTGTCGAGCAATTGATAGAAAAGCGAATAATTATGAGATTATCTAGGCATGATCATGTATATAGGCATCACATCCGCGACAAGTAGACCGACTCCTGCCTGCATCTACTACTATTACTCCACACATCGACCGCTATCCAGCATGCATCTAGAGTATTAAGTTCATAAGAACAGAGTAACACATTAAGAAAGATGACATGATGTAGAGGGATAAACTCATGCAATATGATATAAACCCCATCTTTTTATCCTTGATGTCAACAATACAATACGTGCCTTGCAACCCTTATTGTCACTGGGTAAGGACACCGCAAGATTGAACCCAAAGCTAAGCACTTCTCCCATGGCAAGAAAGATCAATCTAGTAGGCCAAACCAAACTGATAATTCGAAGAGACTTGAAAATATAACTCAATCATACATAAAAGTATTCAGAGGTGATTCAAATATTTCTCATAGATAAACTTGATCATAAACCCACAATTCATTGGATCTCGACAAACACACCGCAAAAAGAGTTACATCGAATAGATCTCCACAAGAGAGGGGGAGAACATGGTATTGAGATCCAAAAAGAGAGAAGAAGCCATCTAGCTAATAACTATGGACCTGTTGGGGATATAACTATTTGCGTAAGCCGCCCGTGAGGGGCCGGGTTATGCAAAGGAGGATTCGTCAGAAGAAGCCCAAGACCAAGCATGAAGATGGCGGTTCAGTTAAGGGTCTAAAGCCCACAGGCGACTTAAGGCCCGTAGTAGTAAACCGCCGTAATGTCATGACTTGTATCATAAGGTAGAATTAACTAGTCACCAAGACGGACACTGTTTATGAGCCGGCCGGGACTCTGTAAGTCGTAGGGCGCCAACCTGTGTATATAAGGGGGGCGACCCGCTGGAGGCTAAGGGTAAGAACAACTCATCGAGAACTGGGCATAGCATATCTCGCTCCCTGGTCATCGAAACATCAAGCAATACCAACCCAACTAGACGTAGGCCTTACCTTCATCGTAAGGGGTCGAACTAGTATAAACCTCCCGTGTCTCTTGTCCTGATTAACCCCTTCAAGCTTCCTAGTTGCGATGGCTCCGCGATTAAGTCCTTTCACTAGGACATCTGACGTGACAATTCAATGATAGTTGGCGCCCACCGTGGGGCCAGCGCACGATGGATTCGAGTTCTTGAAGGGCAACTTCAATGGGCACAAGGGATACGCAATGGGCCGGATGACCAAGAGTCATCGCGGCAAGATCTACATCGACGACGAAGGCTGGCACCCTGACGCCGACTCAATTGAGTACGGGTACCGGGTCCCCTTCGGAGGAATCCATGTCTTCATCGGCCGGATTGGTGAGCCGGGACCTGAGCCGGACAACTGAGCGTGCGAAACCCGCCCGAGCTCAACCTTGCATGAAGCGTGTCTTTGTGGGATGCGTCCACGGAGAAGAGCTTTCTGAAGGACCTGAAGATGGTGGTGAGACAGCCGTCCTCTCTGACGGTGATTCGTCCGTCGGTTCAACAGATTCGCTATATCAAGTGCAAGATGGCGTGCTCAGGGGCTGTTCCGATGGCTTCAGTATTCCGGACCCCTGTGAGTCGCCAAATTGGGCAGGAGTCTTCATGGCTGGGACTCAACCCGGCCAAAACTCTACAGCCGCTGCTGCAATTACGTCCGGGATAGGAGCCGCTGGGGCAGGAGGCCATGTGCGCCCGCCGGCTCAAGTGCTGATAGATCTCATGGATAAGCTTACAGCCCTGTTAACCGCCACGGTTATCCCCGCAAATAAAGATGAGCATGATGTAGAGGTGGCGCGTGTACGCGAGGAAATAGCTCGGGCCAAGGAGACATTAGCAGCTGAGGATAACAGATTAGCCACGGAACGGGCGGCTTTGGATGCACGGGCGCAGCGGCTCTAGTCAGAGGCTTTCCAGCTTACGATGAGCCTGAACGCATCCAATGAGGTAATGAGAAGAAGGCACCAGAAAACTCAGTTCCGTTTGCCTCCGACTTACGACCCTCGGGTTCTGTTTGCTACACCCGGAGCCGGCCCAAGTAACTCGCCAGATGCAAATCAGTTTATGACAGCCGGAACAGGAGGACCGGCTCAGCCACGGGAGATGGTACCTCCTCATGGAAACATTGCGCCGCCTCGTTATGTGCCGATACCGCTGGGTCACTTTTCCAACCCCATGGAGAACTTAATCGCAACATCAGCGCGTCTGGCGGCTCTCCCAGTGGACGGTGATGATCCAACAATGGTGGAGACCCGGAGAATCAGGGAACTTGTCCAGACGGCCCTGGCTCGGCAAGAGACTTATTCTTATAGCCGGGACAGGATTCATTCAACTCCTCCGCCTTGGTTAGCACTGCCTCGCCAAAACCGGAGTCCGAGTTACAGTAGGCACATGGAGTCAGAAGCTTTATCAAGCAACGCCCAGCACCGGAACCAGCCCGGTAGCTATAACCCGGTACAAGATCGGGTACGTCAGGAGAACGAGCGGGCGGCTTAGCTAGCGGCTCAGCTAGCGGCTCAACAGACGGCTCGTCAAGATTTCCCAGAGTATCCAATGGCTTCCATTGAGACGGGAGTGGCCACTAGAACTGGCGGTGTTCCTTGTTTGGTGCCAGCTCTGCGTAATGTACGCCTTCCCAAGGATTTCAAGGGACCTCGAAAGGTGCTGAATTACACGGACGACTTACAACCTGGAGTGTGGATCGAGAGCTATGAGATGGCCATGGAGCTGTTGGAGGTCAGTGATGCAGCAATGGCTAAGTACTTCACCATGATGTTAGATGGAACGACCCGGTCCTGGTTAAAGGGTTTGCCCCCCAATTCCATTGATTCGTGGGCAGAGCTAAAAGCCCGTTTCATCCAGAACTTCAAGGACACATGCAAGCAATCCATGTCGATTGTGGATTTAACAAATTGCAAGCAGGAGGAGGGTGAGTCCACGACTCACTGAGTGCGCTGGGTTAAGGAGATAATACATTGATCTGACAAGATGGATGCTGGCTCTGCAGTCCTTATGTTGGAAAAGAATTGTCGCTTTGAGCCACTAAGGCAGAAGCTGGGGCGCCTTAAGCGTGATTGCAACGATATGGGTATGCTGATGGCCGCTTTAGTCAAATACGCCGATTCTGATAGTACCAAGGACCCCGCGTATGATGAGGAAAAGACAGGGGAGGGAAGAAAGAACTGTAAGGGAAAGGGACAGCAGCATAACCCGACAAATCAAGGGGGCGACAAGCGTAAGACCGAGGGTAACCCGGAGTTTGTAGCCAATGCCTATGCACAGGATAACAATAAGAGACGTAAGGGCAAGCCGCCCCGCTATGGCGGGTCAGGCCCATCTCTTGAGCAGCTACTCAATGAGCCATGCCCGAAACACGGCACCCGGGAACGGCCCGCCACCCACTTATGGAAAGATTGTGCGATCATGAAGGCTTTTAAGAATTCTAACACATTGATGGCAATCATGGGTCGGTCGGCGGCTCAGGAGCTGGCGGTTTTCATGGCACGGGTGGCGGTTCAAGTTCCGGCTTTCAGGGACATCAGGGCAGTCATAATCAATAGCAATCTGGTCAAGGGGAACAACAGCAGCAGTAATCAGGTTATCAAAGCCATCCGAAGCAGCTGAATAGTGGGCAGTATCATGTGTTTACCACTAGCTTGTGCAAACGTGACTAGAAGGTTCATAAGAGGGCTGTAAATTCTATTGAGCCGACGGTTCCCCATTATTTGAGGTGGTCAGAACAACCCATTGTGTGGAGCAGGGAAGATCACCCCATCCAGGTTGATAATCCGGGTCAGTTAGCCTTGGTGGTAGCACCTCAGGTTGGTGGCTATAAATTCACTAAGGTACTCATGGACGGGGGTAGCAGCATCAATATCCTCTATTATGAGACCTTTCAACGCATGGGGTTAACTGATAAGAATTTGAAGACGTCCAACACTTTTTTCCATGGAGTGGTCCCTGGCAAGTCGGCATACCCAGTTGGCAGGATTGAACTGGAAGTGGCTTTTGTTGACGAGTATGACTCCAGAGCTGAAAAATTAACCTCTGAAGTGGTCAAAATCAGGAGTCCATATCATGCTCTGTTTGGACGGCCGGCTTATGCCAAATTCATGGCACGGCCGTGCTATGTTCACTTACAACTTAAGATGCCGGGTCACAAAGGTACCATCACCTTGCATGGAAGTCGGAAGGTAGCTTTGGAATGTGAGGAGGGCGACGCGGCTTATGCTGAGTCTGTTTGTGCAGCGGAGGAACTGAAGTTTTATCAAAACAACATTGACCCTACAGATATGACCTCCCTGAAAAAGCCAACCATCGAGCATGACCCGGCGATGAAGTTTAAATCGGCTGCTAAAACCAAGCTTGTGGATTTCAACCCGGGTGATTCGTCTAAACAGTTCAGCATCAGTGCCAATTTGGATCCGAAATAGGAAAGCGCGCTCATCGAGTTCATCCATGAGAACCGGGACATCTTTGCATGGAAACCTTCTGACATGCCAGGTGTACCGAGAGAACTCGCTGAGCACACCCTTAATATTGATCCAAAGTATAAGCTAGTCAGGCAGTTTCTTCGACGATTCAACGAAGAGAGGTGACAAGCTATTGGAGAGGGAGTCGCCCGGCTCTTGGCTGCCAGGTTTATTGTTGAAGTTTTTCACCTAGAGTGGTTGGCTAACCCGGTGCTCGTGCTCAAGAAGAATGACACCTGGCGGATGTGTGTAGATTACACAGACTTAAATAAGGGTTGTCCAGCTGATCCCTTTGCTCTCCCCTGTATTGATCAGATCATTGATGCTACAGCGGGTTGTGAGCATTTAAGCATTTTGGATGCTTACTCTGGTTATCATCAGATCAAGATGGCAGTTAAGGACCAGGAGAAGACAACTTTCAGCACTCTGTTTGGAGCCTTCTGTTATGTACCTATGCCGTTTGGGCTCAAGAGTGCTCAGGCGACTTATCAGCGATGTGTGCAGAACTTTCTCCACGATCAAATTGGGCGCAATGTTCATGCTTATGTGGATGATATCGTGGTGAAGTCCAGGGAGAAAGAAACCTTGATATCTGACCTGAAGGAGACCTTTGATAATCTCCGGGTCTATAAAATGATGCTTAACCCGGAAAAGTGTGTATTTGGTGTACCTGCAGGCAAGCTCTTGGGCTTCCTGGTTTCAAACAGAGGCATTGAAGCTAATCCGGAGAAGATCAAGGCAATTACCTATTTGGCTAAACCGGCGTGCATTAATGATGTTCAGCGATTGGCGGGTCGTGTTGCCGCTTTAAGCCGGTTCATAAGCCAGTTAGGGGAGAAGGCCTTACCACTGTATCAGATGATGAAGAAACAGACACCTTTGTCTGGAGTGATGCTGCTAACACTGCCTTTGAAGATTTAAAGAGACAGTTGTCTGAGCCACCGGTTCTTGCGGCTCCCATTGATAGAGAGCCGCTGTTGTTATATGTGGCTGCTAACTCGCGGGCCGTCAGTGTTGCCATCATGGTGGAACGCAAGGAGGCAGGCAAGGAGCACCCGGTTCAACGGCCGGTTTACTACGTCAGCGAGGTGCTCATTGAGTCTAAACAAAGATATCCACATTGGCAGAAACTTGTTTATGGTGTGTTCATGGCAAAACGAAAGCTGAAGCAGTACTTCCAAAGTCATCCTATAACGGTGGTAAGTTCAGCCCCTTTGGGAGACATCATTCAGAACAGGGAGGCCACAGGACGAATCGCCAAGTGGGCTATTGAGCTTGGGCCCTATGGTTTGAAGTATATGCCCCGTACTGCTATTAAATCTCAAGCCTTGGTGGACACTGTCAATGATTGGACAGAGTTGCAGGCACCTGAGGAGAAGCCAGATAATACATATTGGACTATTCACTTTGATGGGTCCAGGCAGTTAGAAGGCTCAGGGGCTGGAGTTTTTTAACTTCCCCTCGAGATGACAAATTTTGTTATGTGCTCCGGCTCATGTTTCCCTGTACTAACAATGCAGCTGAGTACGAGGCCTTGCTCCATGGTCTCTGGATGGCCAAAGAGATGAATTTGAGCCGGGTAAGGTGCTTGGGCGACTCAGATCTCGTGGCTCAACAGGTCTCAGGCAAGTGGGATTCTAAGGATCCCCTTATGGCGGCTTACCATCGTGAAGTAGATGATGTGGCTGGGTACTTCAAAGGGTATCAAGTGGAGCACATTGATAGAAGGAAGAATGAGGCGGCTGATGCGTTAAGCCGGTTGGGATCTCAGCATAAGCCGGTGCCGCCTAACACCTTTGTTGACGTTTTGCATAATCCTTCTGTCGAGGTACCTACAGAGGAAGAGCTAGCAGTGCCAGACCCAGAGGCACAGTTGGTGGCCGCGCTACACGTCATCCCGGATTGGACATTGCCATACTTGGCTTATATGACCCGGCGAGAGTTGCCTGAGGATGAGACCTTGGCGAGACAAATTGTCACGCGGTCCAAATCCATGACAATTGTTAATGGCGAGTTACATCACCTCAGTGTCACAGGGGCATTCTAGCGTTGTGTGTCGCCTGTGAAGGGTCAAGAGATACTTTGAGAGATCCATGAAGGAGATTGTGGTCATCATGCCGGCTCAAAATCTCTTGTGGCCAAGGCTTTCCGTCATGGTTTTTATTTGCTGACAGCTCATGCTGATGCAGAGGATCTTGTTAGCAAATGTGATGGATGTCAAAAATTCTCACGATGAGCTCATGTGCCAGCTCAAGAATTGAGGATGATTCCAATTACTTGGCCGTTTGCAGTCTGGGGTCTTGACATGGTGGGACTTTTCAAGAGGTCTAAGGATAAAAGACACACCTCCTGGTGGCAGTGGATAAATTTACAAAGTGGATTGAGGCAGAGCCGGTCAGTAAGTGTGATGCAGCCACAACGGTTCAGTTCATCAAAAAGGTGATCTTTCGTTTTGGTTTTCCACATAGCATCATAACTGATAATAGCACTAATCTCTCCAAGGGTGCCATGGAAGAGTTTTGTCAACGAGAGCATATCCGGCTTGATGTTTCGGCTGTTGCTCATCCTCAATCCAATGGTCAAGCAGAAAGAGCTAATCAGGAGATCTTGAGGGGTATCAAACCACGGCTCTTGGTCCCCTTACAGCGGACTCCGGGTTGTTGGGTGGAGGAGTTACCCTCTGTGCTGTGGAGCATCAACACTACATGAGGGAGTCCCGGAGTAGGGGGTGTCCGGATGGCCGGACTGTGACCTTTGGCCGGACTCCCGGACTATGAAGATACAAGATTGAAGATTTCGTCCCGTGTCCGGATAAGACTTTCCTTGGCATGGAAGGCAAGCTTGGCGATACGATATGTAGATCTCCTCCCATTTTAACCCACTCTATGTAACCCTAGCCCTCTCCGGTGTCTATATAAACCAGAGAGTTTTAGTCCATAGGACGAACAACAATCATACCATAGGCTAGCTTCTAGGGTTTAGCCTCTCTGATCTCGCAGTAGATCAACTCTTCTACTACCCATATCATCAATATTAATCAAGCAGGAGTAGGGTTTTACCTCCATCGAGAGGGCCCGAACCTGGGTAAAAACATCGTGTCCCTTGTCTCCTGTTACCATCCGCCTAGACGCACAGTTCGGGACCCCCTACCCGAGATCCACCGGTTTTGACACCAACGTTGGTGCTTTCATTGAGAGTTCCTCTGTGACGTCACCTTTAGGCCCGATGGCTTCTTCGATCATCAACCACGACGCGGTCCAGGGTGAGACTTTTCTCCTCGAACAGATCTTCATATTCGACGGCTTTGCATTGCGGGCCAATTCACTTGGCCATATGGAGCAGATCGAAAGCTACGCCCCTGGCCATCAGTTCAGATTTGGAAGCTTAAACTACACGGCTAACATCCGTGAAGACTTGATCTTCGACGGATTCGAACCGCAGCCGAGCGTGCCGCGCTGTCACGATGGGCATGATCTAGCTCTGCCGCCGGACAGTGCCCAGAGCGCCGCCCAGGTGTCTGCTTCGACCCTCAGCTCGGAGCCGACTGCGTCGGTCGAGGACGGGTGGCTAGACGCCGCCTCGGGGGCTGCAATCTCTACGGCGATCAAGCCGAACACCAATCTTGTCCCTCGCGGAGCTCGTGACTCCAAGGTGCCGGACTCCGAATCTTCCGCACCCCTTCCGATTGAACCCAATTGGGCTCCGATCATGGAGTTCACCGTCGTGGACATCTTTCAGCACTCGCCTTTTGGCGACATCCTGGATTCACTAAAGTCTCTCTCTTTATCAGGAGAGCCCTGGCCGGACTATGGTCAGCAAGGTTGGGATGCGGAGGACGAAGAAATTTGAAACCCACCCACCACCCACCTCATAGCCACTGCCGATGATTTAACCGACATGCTCGACTTTGACTCCGAAGACATCGATGGTATGGACGCTGATGAAAAGACGAACAAGAACCAACGCCTATAGGGCACTGGACAACCACCTCATCTCACGATGTATACATGGTGGACACACCTAAAAGAAACAACGACGAGGATCAAAAGGGCGCAACGAGGGATCATTGTCTCGAAAAGCAATCAAAGCGGCGGCGGAAATGCCGCACCAAGCCCCACCTCGACAGAGATCCAGCCATAGGGCAGGATGAACCAGCGGACGACGAACATACCATCGAACAACCGTCCGAACAAGGCAACTCATAGAAACAAACCAAACATCCCGTCCCCGGTGAAGATAATAGTCCAGACAACCTCACGCCGGACAAATTGCTAGAGAAGAAGAACCTCCACCAAAGGCTCGTCGCCACTGCGCGTAGCCTGAAAAAGCAAAAGCGGAAGCTCAAAACAGCGGAAGATGCACTCAGAATCAGACGGGACAGAGTACTCAACACCGCACACAAGTACGGCGACAGTCACCACACAAAGAGCTATTCGACACAAAAATTACTATCGGATTTGATGAAGAGGCCCTAGAGCCCCCACCGTCAAAAAACAAGGAAGCCACCAGGTTGGATAGACGACCCCATGGTCGACATCAAGCGGCAAAGGGCGCCGCACTCAATCCGGCGCGATCTGCACAAGGATTCACATCAAAAAGACGGCCCAACTAGATCTATCTACGGGCCATGAAAGCAAGCTCTTGTAAGCAATGCAACGCAACAAATACCCGAACATCGCGGCACACCCAAATACAGGGGCGCCGCACATCCCCTATGTTTCACCAATGAGGTGCTGGACCATGAATTTCCAGTGGGGTTCAAGCCCGTAAGCATAGAGGCATACGACGGAACAACAGACCCTGGAGTCTGGATTGAGGATTATATCCTCCACATACACATGGCTAGAGGAGATGACCTCCACGCCATAAAATACCTACCCCTTAAGCTCAAAGGGCGAGCCCGGCACTGGCTTAAAAGCCTTCCTGAAAACACCATAGGAAGTTGGGAAGAGCTCGAGGATGCTTTTCGGGAAAATTTTCAAGGGTCCTATGTCCGACCTCCGGATGCAGACAATCTCAGCCATATAACTCAACAACCCGGAGAGTTAGCCCGGAAACTCTGGAACATATTTCTTACTAAAAAGAATCAGATAGTCGACTGTCTGGATGCCGAAGCCTTAGTAGCTTTCAAACATAGCGTTCGAGACGAATGGCTCGCCAGACACCTCGGCCAAGAAAAGCCAAGAACAATGGCCGCATTGACAAGCCTGATGACCCGCTTTTGCGCAGGAGAGGATAGCTGGTTGGAAAGAAGCAGCACCAGCGATCCAAGTACATCCGAAGTTAGAGATGGAAACGGGAAACCGCACCGTAGCAAGGAACGGCGCTGGTGCAAGGATAACAGCCCGAAGAGCGCGACAGTCAACGCCGGATTCAAGAGCTCTTGGTAGAATCAGAAAAAGCCACCCCCCAAAGATAATAGGGACGAGCTATCTAAGCTCAACAAAATCTTGGACAAAATATGTCAAATCCACAGTACTCCCGGGAGGCCTGCAAACCACACCCACAGAGATTGTTGGGTCTTCAAGCAATCCGGCAAACTCAACGCCGAACACAAGGGGCTCGACATACCAAGCAAGGACGACGACGAACCCCACAAGCAGTACACCGGAGAACAAAAGAAGTTCCCACAAGAAGTCAAAATAGTAAATTCATTTCATGTGACAAAAAGGAAAAACAGAGTGGCACCCATGGAGATACGTGCCATACGGCCTGTCCCAGAGGAGTCCCGCCACTGGTTGTTACAACCAATCACCTTCGATCATCAGTATTACTCTAGAGGTATCCGGAACGCAGGCTGGACTGCGTTGGTCTTAGATCCGATAATTGACGGACTCCACTTTACACAAGTCCTAATGGACGGCAACAGTGACCTAAACCTGCTATATCAGGACACAATCTGCAAAATGGGGTTAAACCCAGCAAAAATTCGCCATGGCAACACTTCCTTTCAAGGGGTCACGCCAGGCCCAGATACCCATTGAATGGGTTCCCTCTCGTTAGAAGTTATGTTCGGCTCCCCCGACAACTTCTGAAGCGAAAAGCTAACCTTCCATATCGCCCCATTCATAAGTCACTATCAAGCACTACTGGGACGCGAAGCTTTCGCCCGCTTTAACGCAATACCGCATTATGCATCCCTTACACTCAAAATGCCCGGTCCACGAGGCATCATCTCATTAAAAGGAAATATCAAGTGTTCCTCGAGCGCGGACGATGGTGCGGCTGCCTCGACAGCCGCACACTAATCCAGCTTTACTAGTTAGAGCACCTAAACAGGTTGTTAAAGACCCCGGACATGGCTCGACAAGTCTGGCGTAAACTTACACAGGCTTAATAGCCGCATAACCCTGTACAAGGGGCTCCGCGCGTTTACACCAGGAGACAATAAAGCTCACTTCTACCCATTTTTCTGTATTATAGTTTGTTTATTTTAACATAGATTGCTCGCATGATTGTCTTCCACTAAGTTCCTCACTTTTGCAGACGAACACCATGCTACACCCGTCCAGGATACGACACAACAGAGACACGCCCCGAATTAACGAAGGGCCGTTTCCCGGTCAGGCACACACACGCCCCGAATTCGGGCGAGCGCGGTGCCCCTAGGGGCTATACAGTAGCCCCATTGTCAAACTCCTATGGCTAAGTGAAAGTGATAAAGCATTATAGTCATGTTGCCTAGTTCTCTGCGCTATCACCTCCTTTATAGGACCAAGACGTTGGATCAAGTGTGAAAATGCGCCTTCTGCGAACACCCCCGCATTATATGCGTGGGGGTTGAAGCTAACGACTGCCATCTTTCAGGTTATATACACATATACATTAACGACCGCACGGGAGGCATTCTAAATCTTGAAAGCACAAGTATAAAAAGCTCTGCATCTCTATTAAACGAGCGCCTTGCAGAACTTCCCCAAAGTAGTGCTTGGCAGGTACTCGGCTTTCGTACGAATCCTGGGATGCAACAACACTGGCCTTCATATCCGCCCAGTATGTCTTGACACGGGCAAGAGCCATCTATGCACCCTCTATGCATGCCGACCTCTTCATTGCATCAATATGCGGCACCGTACCAAGGAACTGCTGCACCAAAATAAAATAACTCTTCGACTCTGGCCCTTCTGGCCACAGACGACTCACGACATACCTCATGGCGAGTCCGGATAACCTATTCAGCTCCGCCCAAGCGGCCAAATGGTCGGATACCGAAAGTGGGCGCTCTGGATCGTGGAATTGCGACCAAAAAAGTTCTTCCAATTCATGGTCACCTAGACCCCGGAAGTGTTCGGTCGCGTTCGCGGCACTCGCCGCCAAATCTAGATAAGTGTTTGCCGCACTCCACTTCCGGTCTAGCGGAGCATACTTAGGATCCCCGAACTTCATTCGCAGCATATAGGGCTTTCCAGCCGCAATATCTCTGGCCTGACGTAGCTCCTCCTTCATAGCTCTCATTGCAGAGCGAGTGTCCTTGGCTTCGGCAGTGACCTTTTCTAGGTCCTTCTGTGCCACCCTATCTTCTTTTTCAAGAAGCTTACAACGGTCGGCAGCATCCTTCAACTTTACAGCCATCTCGGCCATTTCTTTCTTGCTCTGGCAGTGAGCAGCTTGTTCGGCTTTTAGCTCTTCAGCCGCTTTAACGGCAGCCGCATCGCTTTTCCTCGCTTGCTCCTTGGCTCGGGCAAGGTACGCCCGAAGGTCCTCCACGGCAGCGGCACCATCTACATTAAGCACATCTGTTATAAGGTACGAGCATCAAGCTCCTCTTACCATATGTCTTTGGAGACATTACATACCTTGTGCCTTGTCTAGCCGCTCATTTACAAGCACGATGTCGGCATCTGCCACATCAAGTTGCCGCTTTAGCTCGGCAAATTCATTAGTCCGGCTAACCACCGAACACCTCGCCACCTACATAGGAAAGACGACATATTATACCTGAGATTATGATCCTCTCTGCGTCGTCATTTATTGATAACACACAGAGTCTCAGGGGATACTATCTATACAGGGTGCATTTTATATATGTGGCTCTGTCCAAAGGTACATCTTTTTGCGTACCTCGAAACCTGTCAGTAAACTCCTGGCGGCCTCATACAAACCGCTTTCCGCGGATGAAATCCTTCTAATCACCGTGTTCATCAACACACGGTGTTCTTCTGAGATAGACGCTCGCTCGAGCAAATCCTTCAGCCCCTCCGACCGTGCACCGAAAGGTGTCGGACTAGTCCGACGACCTTTTTCAAGGTCCGGATTTGGAGAAACCCTCCGAGACGACACCTCGGGGTCGCCCGCCTCGCAAGACGGTACAGCTGGGGAGGCATTTCGCTCTCCATCATCTCCGGACGAAGATCCCCTGAAGATGAGCTCTGCTGAGAAGGGTTGATATCTGAATTGCAAGGTAAAATTTTGGTTATCTTCCTCAGAGATAAAACAAGGATATCACTCATTTTAAACCCCTCTCTTTACTTACGGCACGGTGGAGAGCTGATCCCCTTGGGGGTGCAATGCGACCGGGGCACTCTCCGGTGCCGGACCCTCTAACGAAGATTTCTTTCCCCGCTTTGAGGCCATTGCCTCCGGGTCTTCAGAGGCGTTCCTCTTCTTTCCCTAGATAGAGGAGTTCTCGATTCCTCCTTTCCTGACAGCCTCCTTCGCGGAGTCGGTAGCTTCTTTGTTCCCCTCTTCACCTTCCTCAAAAGGCACAATCCCCCGCATCCTGATCAACACGGGATCCGGCGTGGTCTTAGGAAGGGGGGCCGGACACCTGATAAGCTTTGCTTCCGCTATCCACTACTGTTTAAAGGATAGCTCTTTTAAGGGCAGTTTTATGATAAATGTACGGATGGCGTGTCCGGGTACGGGGCTACTTACTTGAGTATCCAGACGATTGCAGCTCAGACCCGCGTCCTCGGACAAATCCGGACACCTTGCTTGGGATCCAAAGAACAATTTGTACATTTCCACGTCGCGTCGTGCCCATAAAGTGTTGGAGAGCTCGTGGCCCTTTCGGATTAAATTCCCACAGGCGGAGGGGGCGACATTTGCGAATCAGCATAACCTGCGCCACTACGGCCAAATTGATATCTCTCTCTAGAAGATCTCGAACGTGGCCCTGCAGCAAGGGCACGTCCTTGGACGACCCCCAGTTAAGCCCTTTATTAACCCATGACTCTAGCCGTGGTGGGGGACCCGAGCGAAAAGCAGGTGGCGCCACCCACGTGGTGCCCCTAGGAGCTGTGATGTAAAACCACTCTTGTTGCCATAAGCCAAGCTCCTCTTGAAAAGAGCCCTCGGGCCATGGAGCATCGGCAATCTTGCTTATAATAGCACCTCCGCACTCGGTGTGCTGCCCCTCGATCATCTTCGGTTCTACCTTGAAGGTTTTAATCCACAACCCGAAGTGAGGAGTAGTATGGAGGAAGGCCTCACACACGACAATGAACGATGAGATTTGGAGGATGGACTCCGGAGCTAAGTCGTGGAATTCCAGCCCGTAATAAAACATGAGCCCCCTCACGAAGGGATCAATCGGGAAACCCAGCCCCCGAAGGAAGTGGGATGTGAACACCACACCCTCAGCGGGCTGGGGAGTGGGAATAGCCTGCCCTTGAGCAGGCAGCCTATGCGAGATTTCGCCGGTCAGATACCTGGCATCTCTCAGCTTTCGCACGTCTTCTTCCGTAACAGAGGAAGGCATCCACCAGCCTTGGAGGTTGGAGCCGGACATCATCGAAGGTCCGAAGCGCCTGAATCTGGAGCTTTGGGTGTTGGAACTCGAGGCGAGAGGCGAATTTGATTGGATTGAAAGAAAGGAGTTGAGCCTTGGTCCCTTTATAAAGAGGTTGAATACCAAGAGCCCTCCCCATGACCGTTTGGGACTCACTTTCAATTAAGAAGTCATACCAATGGCACGGTTGGGTTACCCACGCCCGTATTGATGAGAATCCTGGAATAAGGGGACACAATCAATGCTTTGACAAGACGTGCCAAGGAAACCGCCTCACTAAACGCGCTGAGGTGGGACAGTAAAACGAATAAAGATTTGGCCGTGGCGAGATGTCACACTGCGGAATACGTCAGCAGATTAGATTTGTGTAAATATTATTCCCTCTACGGTGGTATGTGGAAATTATTTTGCAGAGCCGGACACTATCCTTGTGTTCAACATCTTCTATGAAGTATTCGGAGGAGGAACCTGCCTTGCAATGCTGAAGACAATTTGCGCGCCGGACTCGTCGTCATTGCAGCCTGGTTCAGGGGCTATTGAGGGAGTCCTGGATTAGGGGGTGTCCGGATGGCCGGACTGTGACCTTTGGCCGGACTCTCGGACTATGAAGATACAAGATTGAAGACTTCATCCCATGTCCGGAGAGGACTTTCCTTGGCGTGGAAGGCAAGCTTGGCGATACGATATGTAGATCTCCTCCCATTGTAACCGACTCTGTGTAACCCTAGCCCTCTCCGGTGTCTATATAAACCGGAGAGTTTTAGTCCGTAGGACGAACAACAATCATACCATAGGCTAGCTTCTAGGGTTTAGCCTCTCTGATCTCGCGGTAGATCAACTCTTATACTACCCATATCATCAATATTAATCAAGCAGGAGTAGGGTTTTACCTCCATCGAGAGGGCCCGAACCTGGGTAAAAACATCGTGTCCCTTGTCTCCTATTACCATCCGCCTAGACGCACAGTTCAGGACCCCCTACCTAAGATCCGCCGGTTTTGACACCGACACTATGCCTAACAGATCCACGGGTTATACACCTTTCTTCATGGTCTATGGAGCAGAGGCAGTCCTGCCAAGTGATATCCGGCACGATTCGCCCCGTGTGGCGGCTTACGTTGAGGCTAATAATGAAAAAGCTCGTCAGGAGGCACTTGACTTTTTGGATGAGGAGCGAGACTTGGCAATAGCCCACTCAGCGATTTACCAGCAAGACCTTCGTCGCTATAACAGCCGCCGGGTCAGAAGCAGAACCTTTCAGGAAGGCGACTTAGTGCTCCGGCTCATTCAGGATCAGTCTGATATGCACAAGCTATCCGCTCCTTGGGAAGGACCCTTTGTGGTCAGCAAGAATCTGAATAATGGGTCATACTACCTCACTGATATTCGAGAGCACAAAGACTCACGTAAGTCGGAGGAGGAGACCCGTCGACCGTGGAATATAGCCCATCTTCGGCCTTACTATACTTAAGCCACCGGCTCTCAAGATGTATATATTTTGGCGATGTATATATTATAAAGTAATAAAGCAGGACCTCTGTCCTTTTTTCTTTACCCTCAAAATTCTATATGTCTTTTCTGTCAGATGGTGGAAACAACCAACAGGGAGTGGATCATATCTGAATCCGGCTTTTCCTTTGGTCCGGCTTATGACCATATCTGAATCTAGCCATGATCACTTGGGGGCTTCCTGTTCAAACATAGGTCGTATTTGAACCAAAGAGAACATAGCTGTCGATACCCACTTTATTGGCATACTGCCAAACCCACATGGGGGCTTCTTGATCATATTTGAATCATAGCTTAACCCCTTTGGGTCTGACGTGGATCGTATTCGAATCAGTGTCATTAAACAACTTTTATGGTCACTTGGGGGCTTCTTGTTCAAACATAGGTCATATTCGAACCAAAGAGAACATAGCTGTCGATACCCACTTGATTGGCATCGCCAAAGCCACTGGGGGCTATATGATCGTATCCGAATCTTAGCTTAACCCCTTTGGAACGGTTTTACTAATCGTATTCGAATCAGAAGCCTTTGAATGCTGTTATTATTCATTATACTTCATAAGTTTAAATTACTTGGCTATCTTGAGACCTTCTTGAAAGCACTATGAGATGGTTTTTTGTTATTCTGACTTAATATTGATCACCCCAGGTTATTAAGTGTCGGGTAACATTATATGTTCCGACCTTCAGGAGTTGAGTTTATCAGCATGATGTAGGTCACATAAACAGGCGAGATCATCAAAAGGATTGCAGGTATATGATTGTGGTCCTAACCCGGCCTTTATATGATGTTTTTGTTCGCACTCTGGGTTATCAATACCTTATGTGACCCCAGATGCGATAAACCGCCAAGGGAATCTTTGCTTGTTTTTATAGGCAGGATAAGGCAAGCAATTTTGACATCAAGGAGATAAAAGATCAATATAAGCTGGAAGTTTATATAGCGATGGCGGCTTACGAAAGTATTAAGCGCCATAAACATGCGCGAAGACATAACAAAATCGAAGAGGTTTTTTTTGCCCTATTACAAGACTCCCCGAGTCTGAATAATGAAGCATTGTTTTGAAGGGTCATAAACGCCTGGCGTTTCACTCCTTTGGCGGGGTTGAGTGCTCTGGGTCATCCTTCTCCGCTTCTCCGTCGGCTGCTTTGTCCTGGAAAGTTGACGAGGCCCAGTCAATGCCGCTCAAAGCTTCAAACTCAGCTTCATCATCTATTAAACCGGCTGGGTCCACTTCAGGGGCAAAAGTATGCTTACGAATTGGAGGGATCAGGCTGACTTGATCATATGGAGTGTTTGGAATTCTCCGGTTCTCACTGTCATAACCCGGCGAATATTTGGTAAGGTCAGTGTCGTTCCCAATAAGGGTCGCCATGGGACGTATGACTTTGACACAGGAGGTGAAATTTTGATCGTCAAAAACGGTACCATCCTCTTTCAAACTCGGGTATCCAAGAGCGAGGTCGGCCGGGTCTAGTTCTGGAATCCATGCCTTTGCCCGGCTCAACACGGCTACAGCTCCGGCTCTTGCGGACGCCTGCCTTAAATCCTGGATCCGCTGAGGTAGCACAGTGAGACACTTCAGCACATCTTGTAGGAGGTGGGAGCGGTATTTGACAAAGCTACAATAGCCAAAGCACATTGTGACCCGGTGTACAGCTGCTCCACTAGAGTGTAAACCGCTTTCAGCTTGATCAACATATTTTGCTTAAGGTTTGTGCTTCTGGGGCCTGCGTTCACAAACATAAAGTGAGCCGGAGATAACGATTACAATAGTCCTCAAAGGAAGGATTAATATGTTTGAGGTTATGTACAGTAACTTACCAAAGATGGCCGAGACCATTTGAGATATCTGGCGTTTTAAGTCGGATAGCTCGGTTGTTGCTTCTGCAAGTGATGCCTCTGCTGTTTCGGCTCGAGTCATCAGTGAAGCCTTCTCATCAGACCAGGTTTTCTTTTCCGCCTCAAACTCCTTTTCAATTTCTCTTGTTCAGAGATGCTGAATTCAAACTTGGAATTGGCCTTTTGGATTTCAAGCTCTTGAGCTGTCAGGTGACTCTTCAGATCATTAATTTTCGATTCAAATTTACTTATGCTGGCCTGCATTGATACCGGGTTATAGTCAGAATCATAGCAAGGTAATATTAAGTCCCAAGCACTTTGCAAGCAAAGATGTTTGGCACTTGGGGGCTAATGCATGCTGAAGAATTTTTTAACAAGGACGATTTATGCTAAGAAATATGGTAAGATGACATTAAGTCCCAAGCACTTTGCAAGCAAAGGTACTTGGCACTTGGGGGCTAATGTACAACGCAAGTTCAAGGCATCATGTTGCAACCGGATTAAATATCTTTTGAACCGGACAGAGCAGGATTAAGCAGTTTTCTAAAGTCTACAACATATTTATTCATAAGCAATAGACTTGGGGGATGATACAGTAAGTAAGAATCAGGAAAATAGCATAAATTATACCTCGGATTTGTGTTGTATCTGTTTTACCATGTCAATTTCTAGGTCACGACTGTTCTGCACTTGATTCAGATAGCTCGAGACTATCTCGCCAATGCTTAAGTGAGTATAATCAGTAATGTCCAGCTTGGCCTTTCGATCTTACGTAATTTCCTCCTTGGCAGAGCATTTGGTAAGGACAATGGGCTTCCCTGGTTCAACAAACTGAGACCTCAGAATCTCAACTTCCGGGTCATTTGTCTTAACCGGGCTATGAGCCTCCGGCTTATCAGAACTGTTGAGAGTATCTTCGACGGGCGGATCATAGGTTGGCACCGGAATATCAGAAGCTGGTTCAGGCGGCGGCTGATGGGTGGAATTGTCAGGAGCAGTTGTACCAAGCTCCGGTTCAGCCAAGACTGGTTCTTGGGACGGCTTATTCTTATTTGCCCTCTTACTGGGCTTCACTTGCATATTGCCAACAAAGGTAGAAGGATGAATACAAAAGTATGAGTAAGGTAAAGCCTAAGGAAAACAAAGTCACATTACCCAGGGGCAGTTTTGAAGGCCGGCATGTTAGATTGCATAGACTCGCCGGAAGAAGGAGAGGTATCCTGATAATTGGAGTCAGATGAATTGAGAGGTTGGCCAAAGTAACCCGCCAAAGGTAAAACAAAACATAAATCGGAGATAACCTCAGTCCGACGCTTCCTGGTTACGTCAGGTAAGCCGGAGGAGAGTTCTACATCCTTGCTGTTCCGAGTCTGCCTCCGGCTTTCAAACTGCTGTTGCTTCAAAAGAAATTGAGGATGTTGGTAAGCCAAAGGATGTGAAAATCTTACTTTCTGGGTTACTCTTCGAATTTTCTGACGCGGTAGAGGCTCAGAGTCAGAGGAAATTATAGTTACCTCTTCCTTGGCAGCTCGGCTATTCCCTGTGTCTTCCTGAAAAGATAAAGTGTCAATAAAATAATGACAAAGGAGTCAGGAGAGTTAAAGGATTACCTCTTCTTCATCATCAGAAGTGTCATCCAATTTGAGTAAATCTGAAGCGCTTGGTTTCTTCTTCCTTGAAGTGCCTACGTTGGCGGCTTTTCTTTCAGGTCTTTTGGCTGCTCTGGCTTGTTTGGCTGCTTCATGGTTATATTTGACCTTCCAGAAGTTATCATCAGCCTATGAAAAATGATAAGAGGTTATGAGTAAAGGCAAGACGTAATATAGTAAATAGTATTCATCAGAGGTTGGTCACTCACAGCAGGGGTCGGGTTCTTCTTGTAGAAGGGAAGTAAGACAAAGGCATTACTTATCACCGTGCCTTCTTTCAACAATGATTGGGTCGTGGCTTTCACCACATCTTCTGGTAAGTCATCGGAGCTATGACGCATTGGGTCATCCTTCTCGCCGGAGTAAGTGCACATTAAGCCGGGTCGGCGGCTTAACGGAAGCACTCGCCAGGTAACCCGGACTCGGACTAAGTCGATGCCGTCCAGGCCATTTCCCAGAAGAGCTTTGATTCTTCTAATGGTGGGAGCAAGTTGCAGACGTTCAACAACAGTTAATTTATCCGGCAGCGGGTGGCTGGACTTAAGGCGCAGAGCGTGGAAGCCGGGCAGAGGGTTCTCCTCAGCCGGAGAGGTGTCCTGGCAGTAGAACCACGTCTGATTCCAATCCTTTGGATGACTCGGCAGTTCAGCATAAGGGAAAAGGCAGTCTCCTCGCCGCTGAATTGAGATGCCACCCAGTTCAAGACTGGGCCCGTTGGCATGTTCATTCTGCCGGTTTAAGTAGAACAGCTCTCTGAATAAAAGTATATTGGGCTCTTCTCCAAGATACACCTCGCAGAAGACTTGGAAGTTGCAGATGTTTGACACGGAGTTGGGCCCGATGTCTTGGGGTCTGAGATCAAAGCAATGCAAAACATCCCTGAAGAATTTTGAACCGGGCGGAGCAAAGCCTCGGTTCATGTGATTGGTGAATACGATTACCTCCCCTTTTTTGGGTAAAGGCTTCTCCTCTGACGGGTTAGGAGCACAATAAGACATGATCTCCTTCTTGGGCAGATGGCCGGATTTCACGAAATCAGCCAAGATGCTCTCTGTAACAATGGACTTAACCCAGTTGCAGGTCATGGGAGCTGAGGGAGTCCTGGACTAGGGGGTGTCCGGATAGCCGAACTATCATCATCGGCCGGACTCCAAGACTATGAAGATACAAGATTGAAGACTTTGTCCCGTGTCCGGACGGGACTTTCCTTGGCGTGGAAGGCAAGCTTGGCGATACGGATATGTAGATCTCCTACCATTGTAACCGACTTTGTGTAACCCTAGCCCTCTCCGGTGTCTATATAAACCGGATGGTTTTAGTCCGTAGGACGAACAACAATCGTACCATAGGCTAGCTTCTAGGGTTTAGCCTCCTTGATCTCGTGGTAGATCTACTCTTGTAATACCCACATCATCAATATCAATCAAGCAGGACGTAGGGTTTTACCTCCATCAAGAGGGCCCGAACCTGGGTAAAACATCGTGTCCCTTGTCTCCTGTTACCATCCGCCTAGACGCACAGTTCGGGACCCCCTACCCGAGATCCGCCGGTTTTGACACCGACATTGGTGCTTTCATTGAGAGTTCCTCTGTGTCGTCACTGATAGGCTCGATGGCTCCTTCGATCGTCAACAACGACGTGGTCCAGGGTGAGACTTTTCTCCCCGGACAGATCTTCGTATTCGGCGGCTTTGCACTGCGGGCCAATTTGCTTGGCCATCTGGAGTAGATCGAAAGCTACGCCCCTAGCCATCAGGTCAGATTTGGAAGTTTGAACTTCATGGCTGACATCCGCGGAGACTTTATCTTCGATGGATTCGATCCACAGCCAAGCACGCCACACTGTCAGGATGGGCATGATTTAGCTCTACAGCCGGACAGTGCCCTGGAGGCCGCACACGAGTCCGCTCCGACCCTACCCTTAATTCGGAGCCGTCCGCGCAGATCGAGGGTGGGTGGCTAGACACCGCCTTGGGGGCTGCAACCTCTACGGCGATGGAGCCGAATACTGACCTTATCCCTTGTTAAACTCGTGACTCCAAGGTGCCGGACTCCTCGCCGGACTCCGAACCTCCCGCGCCCCCTCCAACCGAATCCGATTGGGCGCCGATCATGGAGTTCACCGCTGCGGACATCTTTCAACACTCACCTTTCGGCGACATCCTGAGTTTGCTAAAGTATCTCTCGTTATCAGGAGAGACCTGGCCGGACTGCGGTCAGGACGGTTGGGATGTGGACGACGAAGAAATTCAAGGCCCACACACCACCCACTTAGTAGCCACTGTCGACGATCTAACCGACATGCTAGACTTCGACTCCGAAGACATCGACGGTATGGACGACAATGCCGGAGATGACCAAGAACCAGCGCCTACTAGGCACTGGAAAGCCACCTCAACTCACGAGGTATACATGGTGGATACACCAAAAGGAAGCGATAACGAGGAACAACGGGACGTGGCGAAGGACAACTCCCCCGACAAACAACCAAAACGGCGACGCAAGCGCCGCCCGAAGTCTCGCCTCGATAACAACGGCACCTATACTGACCCAGCCTTAGAGCAGGGAGAAGCAGTGGACGACGAACATGCCACCAAGCAACCATCCGAACAGGATGAATTGGACAAGCAACCCATCCCCAGCGAAAACACAGTCCAGACGATCTCACACCGGACACATCACCGGAGCATAAGAACCTTCATAAAAGGCTCGTGCCACTGCAAGAAGTTTGAAGAAGCAAAAGCGGAAGCTCAAAACAGCGGAGGACGCACTCAGAATGAGATGGAGCAAAGTACTCAATACCGCAGATAAATACGGCGATAGTCACCAAGCAAAGAGCTACCCGAAGCGCAAGCTGTTGCCCGAATTTGACAAGGAGGCCGTAGAGCCCCCACAGGCAAAAAAGAAAGAGGCCGCCTGGACGGATAGACGACCAGATGACAGGCTAAGAGCGGCAAGCGGCGCCGCACACAAGCCGGCACACGATCCACATAAGGATCCTCGCAAAAAGGATGGCCCGGTCAGGTCCATCTATGGGCCAAAAAAGAAGACTCCAGGGAGAAACACAACCCGCCGAGTGTTTGAAGACAACAACACACCTAAATACAGGGGCACCGCACACCCACTATGTTTCACCGATGAGGTACTGGATCATGAATTTCCAGCGGGATTCAAACCTGTAAACATAGAGGCATATGACGGAACAACAGACCCCGGAGTCTGGATTGAGGATTATATCCTACACATACATATGGCCAGAGGAGACGATCTCCATGCCATAAAATACCTACCCCTCAAGCTCAAAGGGCCAGCTCGGCATTGGCTCAAAAGCCTCCTAGAAAATACCATTGGAAGTTGGGAAGAGCTCGAGGATGCATTTCGAGCAATTTTTCAGGGGACTTATATCCGCCCTCCGAATGCAGGCGATTTAAGTCACATAACTCAACAGCCCGGAGAGTCAGCACGCAAATTCTGGAACAGGTTCCTCACCAAAAGAACCAAATAGTCGACTGTCCGGACGCCGAAGCCTTAGCAGCCTTTAAGCATAATGTCTAAGACGAATGGCTCGCCAGACACCTCGGCCAGGAAAAACCAAGAACAATGGCCGCGCTAACAAGCCTCATGACCCGCTTTTGCGCGGGGGAAGATAGCTGGCTGGCAAGATGCAGCACCAGCGACCCAAGTACATCCGAGGTCAGGGATGGAAATGGGAAATCACGACACAGAAAAGATCAGCACCGGAATAAGGAAAATGGCCCAAATAGCACGGCGGTCAACGCCGGGTTCAAAAGCTCTCGGTCGAATAATAAAGCACTGCCTCTTAAGGACAACAGTGATGAGCTATCCAACTTAAACAAAATCTTGGATAGGATATGTCAAATCCATAGTACCCCCGGGAAGCCTGCAAACCATACCCACAGAGATTGTTGGGTCTTCAAGCAGTCCAGCCGACTTAACGCCGAACACAAGGGGCTCGACACACCAAGCGAAGACGACGATGAACCCCACAAGCAGCACGCCGGAAAACAGAAGTCTTTCCCACTAGAAGGCAAAACAGTGAACTCACTTCATGTGATAACAAGGAAAAATAGTGCGGCACCTACTAAAACATGCGCCGCACGGTCCACCACAGCAGAGTCCCGAAATTGGATGTTTAAACCAATTACTTTCGACCATCAGGATTACTCCAGAAGTATTCGAAACGCAGGAGGGACTGCTTTGGTATTGGATCCCATAATCGACGGACTACAATTCACACAAGTCCTAATGGATGGCGGCAGCGATATAAACCTGCTATACCAGGACACCATCCGCAGAATGGGGATAGACCCTACCAAAATTCGTCGTAGCAGCACTTCCTTCAAAGGAGTGATTCCAGGCCTTTACGCCAATTGTACAGGCTCTATACTACTAGAGGTCGTGTTCAGTTCATACAACAACCTCCATCGCGAAAATCTCATTTTCCATATCGCCCCATTCAAAAGTAGCCATCAAGCACTACTAGGACGTGAAGCTTTCGCCCGCTTTAACGCAATACCGCATTACGCGTCTCTTACGCTTAAAATGCCCGGTCCACGCGGCATAATCTCATTAAAGGGTAACTCCGAGTGTTCCTCGACCACGGAAAACGTGAGACTGCCTTGACAGCCACACACTAATCCGACCTTGCTGGTCAAAGCCCCTAAAAACAGGTCATTCAGACCTCGGACACGGCTAAGCGAGTCCGGCATAAATAAACAAGGGGCTTCCCAGCCGCATACCTCTTTACAAGGGGCTGCGCGTATAAACAATGAGAGCCAATAAAGCTCAACTTTATTCATCTTCCAAATCATACTTTATTTTAAATACATCTTTTGCACGATATTTTTTCCAAACTAAGTTCTTCTCTTTTACAGATGAAGCACATGCTACACCCGTCCAGGATACAGCACAACGGAGACACAGGCGTAGACGTGCAGCAGGGACATGTTGCAAGGATTCTTTTCAGATTAAGACCCTGGGTAAACCTTTCTTACCGTCTCTTGTTGATACACATCCCCTGGTTTCCTACCATAGCCGAGGAGGAGGCTGGCGTTTTGGCATCGTCCGCGTCAGAAGTTCTCGCCCGTACCTGGACACTAGGGGCTTAGGGCATTGTTCTGCCCGGTATCATAAAGACCGAATACCTCAGGGAGTGTTCGGTGTCTCAAGTTAGGCCTTATATGCATCAGCTCCGAATCATGTCTTTGGTCAAATGTTGGGTTTGCCCGGCTCCTGTGTTTTGCTGCCTTATGTTCCGCTCCATCGGCTAACGCGGCACCAGGAGAACTACTACGATTGTGCCCCGGTTCGGCCGGGCGAGCACCTCAGTAGAGAAAGCCGAAAACTGACTGTCATGATATAGCGAGAGACTGGTCAACCACTCGATCGACTACTGGAATGTTTAGAATTCCTCTGCTTTAACGAAGGACCGCTTCCCGGTCAGGCACATACGCGCCCTGAGTTCGGAGAGAGCGGTGCCTCTAGGGGCTATATGGTGGCCCCACCATCGAGCTCCTATGGCTAAGTGAAAGTGATAAAGCATTATAGTCCGGTTGCCTAGTTTGCTATGCTATCACCTCCTTCAAAGGACCAAGACGTTGGATTAAGTGTGAAAAAGTGCTTTTTTTTCAAACACCCCCGCACCATGTGCGTGGGGGCTGAAGCCAAAGACTGCCATCTTTCAGGTTATACATACATATACGGCCGCACAGGAGATAGTTCAATACTTGAACGCACAAGTATAAAAAGTCGTTACATTATAAACATGATCTCACAAATCATACATGTCATTTGAACATAACATCTTTCGAGCACTGCGACTCTATTAAACGAGCGTCGTGCAGGACTTCCTCAAAATAGTGCTCGGCGGGTAATCGGCTCTTGTCCGAACCCCGGGATGCAACATCGGTGGCATCCATCTCCGCCCAGTATGTCTTAGCACGGGAGAGAGCCATCCGTGCACCCTCTATGCATGCCAACCGCTTCATCGCCTCGATATACGGCACCGCCCCAAGGAATTGCTGCAACAAGCCAAAATAACTCTCCGGCTTGGGCCTTTCTGGCCACAGATGAGCCACCACATCCGTCATGGGAAGTCCGGACAATCTATTCAGCTCAGCCCACTCAGCCAACCGATCAGTCAACGGAAGTGGACGCTCCGGACTGTGGAATTGAGACCAGAAAAGCTCTTCCATTTTGTGATCCTTCTGGCTTCGGAAGTGCACGACTACATCCGCCGCACTCGCCGCCAAATCCAGATAAGGATCCTCCGCACCCCACAATTGGCCCAACTGAGCATACTTCGGATCCGTGAACTTCCTACACAGCAGAAAGGGCTTTCCAGCCGCAATGTCTCCGGCCTGACGCAGTTCCTCCTTCATAGCCCGCATCGCACAACATGCATCCTTGGCTTCAGCGGCGGCCTTCTTCAGGTCCTCTTGCTCCGCTCGGCGTTCTCTTTCAAGAACCTCATAGCGGTCGGTAGCATCTTTTAATTTCACGGCCATTCCGGCCGTCTCCTCCCTGCTTCGGCAGTGAGCAGCCTTTTCGGCTTTTAGCTCTTCCGCTGCCTTCGAGGCAGCCGCATCACTTTTCCTGGCTAGCTCCTTGGCTCGAGCAAGCTCTGCTCGAAGGTCTTCCACAGCAGCGGCACCATCTGCATCAAGCATACAAATTGTAAGGAACGGGCATCAGCTCCCTTACTAGGTGACCGCGGAGAAACCACCTACCTTGTGACTCATCAAGTCGTTTATTGACCAACGCGATGTCCGCATCCGCAACGTCGAGTTGTCGCTTCAGCTCGGCAACTCCATCAGTCCGGCTGGCCATCGAATGTTCCGCCACCTGCATAGGAAAGGCGACATTCTATAACTGAGATTATGATCCTCGGCACGCTGTCGCTTTCGACAACATACCAAGTCTTAGGGGCTACTATCTATACAGGGCGCACTCCATGTGCAAAACTGTCAAAAGGTATGTCATTTTTTGCGTACCTCAAACCCCGTCAGCAAACTTCCGACGGCCTCATGCAACCCGCTCTCGGCGGATGAGATCCTTTCAATCACCATACTCATTAATGTGCGGTGATCTTCTGAGATAGACGCCCTCTCGAGCAAATCCTGCAGCTCCACCGGCCGTACTCCAGTGGGTGCCGAACTCCCCGGCCCCGCCGGACTCGGGGAGACCCTCCGTGACGACACCTCAGGGTCTTCCGCCTCGCCCGGCGGGGCGCCAGATGGAGGCGTTTCGCTCTCCATCATCTCTGGACGAAGGTCCCCCGAAGATGAGCTCTGCTGAGAAGGGCTGAGATCCGAACTACAAGGTGAAAACTTCGGTTACCCTTAGAAATAAAGTAGGGATGTCCCCTATTACAAAACTCCCCCCTTTTTTACTTATGGCTCGCTGGAGGGCTGATTCCTTTGGGGAGACTGTGCAGCCGGGGCTCTTCCCGGCACAGGACCTTCCGGTGCAGATTTCTTTCCCCGCTTTGAGGCCTTGGCCTCCGGGTCTTCGGAAGCGGTCCTCTTCTCCCCCTGGAGGGAGGGACTCTCGATTCCCCCTTACTGAAAGCCTCCTTGGCAGAGGTGGTAGTTTCCCTGTGCCCCCCTTCGCCCTCCTCCGAAGGTGCAACCTCCAACATTTTGATTAACACGGGATCCGACGTGGTCTCAGGGAGAGGGCTGGACACCGTATCAGTTTTGCTTGCGCTATCCACTCCTGTCCAAGGGATAGCTAGTTAAAAGGCAAACCCATGATAAATAAATGGCAATGTGTCCGAACACAGGGCTACTTACTTGAGTATCCGGGCGATTGCAGCTTAGGCCAGCGTCCTCGGTCAAGTCCGGACGCATCTCTTGTGATCCGAAGAACAGTTTGTACATCTCCACAGGTGTCAAACCCATGAAGTGTTGGAGAGCTCGTGGTCCCTCCGGATTAAATTCCCACAGGCGGAGGGGGCGACGTTTGCAGGGCAGAAGGCGCCGAATCAGCATAACCTGTGTCACTACGACCAGATTGATCACCCCTTCTTGGAGGTCTCGAATCCGGCCCTGCAACAGGGGTACGTCTTTGGACGGCCCCCAGTCAAGCCCTTTGTTGACCCATGACGTCAGCCGTTGTGGAGGGCCCGGGCGAAAGGCGGGCGGCAGCCTCTGCCTGCTGCCCTTGGGAGCGGTGACATACAACCACTCCTGTTGCCACAAGCCGAGCTCCTCCTGAAAAGATCCCTCAGGCCATGGAGCATCGGCCCTCTTGCTTATAACCGCCCCGCCGCACTCTGCCTGACGCCCCTCAATCCTCTTCGGCTCCACGATGAAGGTTTTGAGCCACAAGCCGAAGTGAGGGGTAGTGCGGAGGAAGGCTTCGCAGACGACAATGAATGATGAGATGTGGAGGATGGACTCCGGAGCCAAGTCATGGAATTCCAGCCCATAGTAAAACATGAGCCCCCTCACGAAGGGATCCATCGGGAAGCCTAAACCCCGACGGAGGTGAGACATGAACACGATGCTCTCGCCGGGCTCGGGAGTAGGAATAACTTGCCCTTGGGCAGGCAACCTATGCGAAATCTCGTAGGTTAAGTACCTGGCGTCTCTCAGCTTTAGCACGTCCTCTTCCGTGATGGAGGAGGGCATCCACCGGCCTCGTAGGTCGGAGCCGGACATTGTAGAAGGTCGAAAGTACCCGAATCTGCAGCCCTGGGTGTTGGAACTCGGGGCGAGGGGCGGATTCGATTGAGGATTAAAGAAAAAGAACGGGCCTTGGTCTCATTATAAAGAGGGAGAATACCAAGAGCTGTCCCTGTGACCGTTTGGAACCCGCCTTCGATGGAGGGGGCGTGGCAACGGGCGCGGTTGGGTTACCCACGTCCGTATTGATGAGAATCCCGGAATAAGGGGAACACGATCTCTGCTTCGACAAGACGTGCCAAGGAAACCGCTTCGCTAAATGCGCGGAGGTGGTATAATAAAAACGATTCGAGTAAAGGCTTGGTTGTGGCGTGATGTCATGCCACAAAATACGTCAGCAGATTGAACTTGTGTAAATATTATTCTCTCTATGGTGGTATGTGGAATTTATTTTGCAGAGCCGGACACTATCCTGGTGTTCACAATCTTCTATAAATTATTCGGAGGAGGAACCCGCCTTGCAATGCCGAAGACAATATGCGCCGGACTCGTCGTCATTGAAGCCTGGTTCAGGGGCTACTTAGGGAGTCCTGGACTAGGGGGTGTCCGGATAGCCGAACTATCATCATCGGCCGGACTCCAAGACTATGAAGATACAAGATTGAAGACTTCGTCCCGTGTCCGGACGGGACTTTCCTTGGCGTGGAAGGCAAGCTTGGCGATACGGATATGTAGATCTCCTACCATTGTAACCGACTCTGTGTAACCCTAGCCCTCTTTGGTGTCTATATAAACCGGATGGTTTTAGTCTGTAGGACGAACAACAATCATACCATAGGCTAGCTTCTAGGGTTTAGCCTCCTTGATCTCGTGGTAGATCTACTCTTGTAATACCCACATCATCAATATCAATCAAGCAGGACGTAGGGTTTTACCTCCATCAAGAGGGCCCGAACCTGGGTAAAACATCGTGTCCCTTGTCTCCTGTTACCATCCGCCTAGACGCACAGTTCGGGACCCCCTACCCGAGATCCGCCGGTTTTGACACAGACATGAGCTTTAGGAGCTTTGGGTGCCATTACGTAAATTGAAGCCTATGACAAAATAAGAAGTTCTGGTTTAAATTTAACCCGTAAGGAAGCATGTTAAGTTTAATCAAGATAGCAGCTTAAGAAGGGGCCTAATGACATATGTTAACTATATCTGGTTGCCTAAAGCCGCTATGAGAATCAGTAGCAGTTAAAAGACATTTAAAAGTTGCCAGGAGCTGGCTAGGCTATCAATTAATGTTGTCTATCTTAAGCCGGAAATGTGAGTTGCCAGAGTTAAAAGGGTTTAACAGAAACAGGTTTCGCAGGCAGCAGCTATTATTTTGGATCAAATGGGTGCATAGAAAGAAAAAATTCTAGACCTAAAACTAGTATAGATAAGTTCATCAGTGCTAATCAAGGCTTCTGTACATGGAAAGGGATCTGTATGCAGTTGGAAACAGGTGCGAAACAACCACCGCAAATGTTCTATATTATCTGACGATCAGAAAAGGGTTTTAGAGGTGAAATCTATCAAGGGTTTGCAACGGGCGGCGACGAACACCGACGAACTCGAGAAGCTATAATGCAGGTCTAAGATAGGGAAGGAAAGGAACTTACGGATGCAGACTGGCTGCGGAGGTTCGTCGTTGATTTTTGGTCGGATTCATGTTGATGCAGTGGCCTGAGTTGGAGAAGATGAGGAGATCTACAACGGCGGTGGCGGAGCTCGAGCGGCAGTGAAACAGTGAGGGGAGGAAGATGACTGAAGGAGGAGAATGAAAAAGACCCAGGTCGTTCCTATTTATAAGAAAAGGTTGACTGGGAAGGCCCGAGAAACGAGGAGGCAAGGCATCATTATCCAACGACTCCGATGCCTCGGTTTTTGGAATGGTCAGTAAAGACGGAGATCCGTTCAAGATATGACAAAATAAAATAAGAATTTAATGGAAGATGACGTCACGACGGGTTATCACGGATCCAGAAGATGACATCACGGCGGGTTATAACCTTTGCACAGACAGGAGACATAAAGGCTTATATCTTAAGATATTTTAAGATTGACATGAACCGGTTCAAATCAATCTTGGGCCTAATGTTGGGGATATAACTATTTGCGTAAGCCGCCCGTGAGGGGCCGGGTTACGCAAAGGAGGATTCATTAGAAGAAGCCCAAGACCAAGCATGAAGATGGCGGTTCAGTTAAGGGTCTAAAGCCCACAGGCGACTTAAGGCCCGTAGTAGTAAACCGCCGTAATGGCATGACTTGTATCATAAGGTAGAATTAACTAGTCACCGAGCCGGACACTGTTTATGAGTCGATTGGGACTCTGTAAGCCGCAGGGCGCCAACCCGTGTATATAAGGGGGCGACCCGCTGGAGGCTAAGGGTAAGAACAACTCATCGAGCACCGGGCATAGCGTATCTCGCTCCCTGGTCATCGAAACATCAAGCAATACCAACCCAACTAGACGTAGGCCTTACCTTCATCGTAAGGGGCCGAACTAGTATAAACCTCTCGTGTCTCTTGTCCCGATTAACCCCTTCAAGCTTCCTAGTTGCGTTGGCTCCGCGATTAAGTCCTTTCACTAGGACATCTGACATGACAATTCCACGACAGGACCCGAAGGTCTATGGTAAACTACTCACAACTTATCGGAGGGGATATGGTGTTGATGTAGAAACCATCCATGGTCGATTCCCCCTCCGGTGGAGCGCCGGCGAAGGCTCCAAGATGGGATCTCGCGGATACAAAAGGTTACGGCGGTGGAATTAGGTTTTCGTTGGCTCCCTAGATGTTTTCGGGGTACATGGGTATATATAGGAGGAAGAAGTACGTCGGTGGCCGCCCGAGGGGCCCACGAGACAGGGGGCGCGCCCTATAGGGGTGGGCGCGCCATCCACCCTCGTGGCCGCCTCGGCTGCTTCTTGACTTGCACTCCAAGTTCTCTGGATCACGTTCGTTCCAAAAATCACGCTCCCGAAGGTTTCATTCCGTTTGGACTCCGTTTGATATTCCTTTTCTTAGAAATACTGAAATAAGCAAAAAAAATAGCAATACGGGCTAGGCCTGTGGTTAGTAGGTTAGTCCCAAAAATGATATAAATGTGTAAAATAAAGCCCATAAACATCCAAAACGGGTAAAATAATAGCATGGAACAATAAAAAATTATAGATACATTGGAGACGTATCAAGCATCCCCAAGCTTAATTCTTGCTCGTCCTCGAGTAGGTAAATGATAAAAACAGAATTTTTGATGTGGAATGCTACCTAGCATAATTCTCAATGTAATTTTCTTTATTGTGGCATGATTGTTCAGATCCAAATGATTCAAGATAAAAGCTTATAAAACATAAAAATAATAATAGTACAAAGCATACTAACAAATAATCATGTCCTATCAAAATAGCATAGCCAAAGAAAGCTTATCCCTACAAAATCATATAGTTAGGTCATGCTTCATTTCTATTACACAAAATACTCCCATCATGTACAACCCCAATGACGAGCCGAGCAATTGGTTCATACTTTTTAACGCGCTTCAGCTTTTTCAACTCTTACGCAATACATGAGCGCAAGCCATGGACATAGCACTATGGTGGTATATGGTGGTGGTTGTGAAGACAAAAGGGAGAAGATAGTCTCACATCAACTAGGCGTATCAACGGGCTATGGAGATGCCCATTAATAGATATCAATGTGAGTGAGTAGGGATTGCCATGCAACGGATGCACTAGAGCTATAAATGTATGAAAGCTCAACAAAAGAAACTAAGTGGGTGTGCATCTAACTTGCTTGATCACGAAGACCTAGGGCATTTTGAGGAAGCCCATCATTGGAATATACAAGCCAAGTTCTATAATGAAAAATTCCCACTAGTATATGAAAGTGACAACATAGGAGACTCTCTATCATGAAGATCATGGTGCTATTTTGAAGCACAAGCGTGGAAAAGAGATAGTAACATTGTCCCTTCTCTCTTTTTCTCTCATTATTATTTTTTTCCTCTTTTTTTTTTCTTTTTTTTTTCTTTTCTCTTTTTTTTCTTTGGCCTTTCTTTTTTTTCTTTTTGGCCTTTCTCTTTTTTTTGTAAAGTGCGAAGTCTCATCCCGACTTGTGGGGGAATCATAGTCTTCATCATCCTTTCCTCACTGGGACAATGCTCTAATAATGAAGATCATCACACTTTTATTGATTTACAACTCAAAGCTAGAACAAGATATGAATCTATATGAATTCCTCCGGTGGCGTATCGGGATATGCAATGAATCAAGAGCGACATGTATGAAAATTATGATGGTGGCTTTGCCACAAATACGATGTCAACTACATGATCATGCAAAGAGCAATATGACAATGATGGAGCGTGTCATAATAAGGGAACGGTGGAAAGTTGCATGGAAATATATCTCAGAATGGCTATGGAAATGCCATCATAGGTAGGTATGGTGGCTGTTTTGAGGAAGGTAAATAATGGGTGCATGATACCGGCAAAAGTTGCGCGGTACAATAGAGGCTAGCTAAGTGGAAGGGTGAGTGTGCGTATATCCATGGACGCACATTAGTCATAAAGAACTCATGTACTTATTGAAAAAGTATAATTAGCCCTCGAAGCAAAGTACTACTACGCATGCCCCTAGAGGGATAGATTGGTAGGAAAAGACCATCGCTCGTCCCTGAATGCCACTCATAAGGAAGACAATCAAAAGAGCACCTCATGCAACAAATTTGTCACACAACTTTTACCATACGTGCATGCTACGGGACTTGCCAACTTCAACACAAGTATTTCTCAATTTCATAATTACCCACTAGCATGACTCTAACATTACCACCTTTATATCTCAAAACAATTATCAAGTATCAAATCGATCCTAGTGTTTAATGCACTTTCTATGATAGTTTTTATTGTACCCAACTTGGATGATCATCATTCTAGGACCAAATTCATAACCATAGCAAATACCATGCTGTTCTAAGAGACTCTCAAAATAATATAAGTGAAGCATGAGAGACTAACAATTTCTACAAAATTAAGCCACCACCGTACTCTAAAATATATAAGTGAAGCACTAGAGCAAAAACTATCTAGCTCAAAAGATATAAGTGAAGCACATAGAGTATTCTCATAAATTCTAATCAAGTGGGATTCTCCCAAAAGGTGTGCACAGCAAATATGATTGTGGTAAACTAAAAAGCAAATACTAATATTATACACGACGCTCCAAGTAAAACACATATAATGTGGTGAATAAAAATATAGCTCCAAGTAAAGTTACCAATGAACGAAGACAAAAGAGGGGATGCCTTTCAGGGGCATCCCCAAGCTTAGGCTTTTGGCTACTCTTGAATATCTTGGGGTGCCATGGGCATCCCCAAGCTTAGGCTTTTTCCACTCCTTATTCCATAGTCCATCAAATCTTTACCAAAAACTAGAAAACTTCACAACACAAAACTCAACAGGAAATCTCATAAGCTCCGTTAGTGAAAGAAAGCAAAACCACCACATAAGGTATTGTAATGAACTCATTCTTTATTTATATTGCTGTTAAACCTAATGTATTCCAAGTTCTCTATGTTTCATACCACTTAATTAGCCATAGATGCATCAAAATAAGCAAACAACACACGAAAAACAGAATCTGTCAAAAACAGAACAGTCTGTAGAAATCTGTAACTAACGCAAACTTCTGGAACTCTAAAACTCCTACCAAAATAGGAAGTCCTGGACAATTTTTCTATTGATCTACAGCAAAAAGAATCAACACAAAAGCACGTTTCTGTGATTTAACAAAACTAAATTCATGCGCGCAACGTTTCTGTTTTTCAGCAGAATCAAATTAACTATCATCGTAGGTTATCCTATAGGTTCTACTTGGCACAAACACTAACTAAAACATAAAAACACATCTAAACAGAAGGTAGATGCAAAATTTATTACTAAACAGAAACAAAAACAAAAAACACAAATAAAATTGGGTTGCCTCCCAACTAGCGCGAGAATAGATTTAAGTAGTGCCATCTTTGGCACTCGATTCATAAGTAGCTCGCATGATAGATTCATAAGGTAATTTAATTTTATTTCTTGGAAAGTTCTCCATGCCCTTCCTTAATGGAAATTAGAATCTAATATTCCCTTCCTTCATATCAATAATCGCGCCAATCGTTCTAAGGAAAGGTCTACCAAGTATAATAGGACAAGAAAGATTGCAATCTATATCAAGAACGATAAAATATACGGGAACCAAATTTCTATTTTCAACAATGAGAACATCATTCATCCTTCTCATTGGCTTTTTAACAGTGGAATCCGCAAGGTTCAAATTTAAAGAGCAATCATCAAGATCATGGAAACCTAGAATATCACATAAAGTTTTCGGAATCGTGGAAACACTAGCACCCAAATCACACAAAGCAAAACACTCATGATCTTTAATTTTAATCTTTATAGTAGGTTCCCACCCATCGTTAAGTTTTCTAGGTATAGAAGATTCCAAATTAAGTTTTTCATCATAAGATTGCATCAAGGCATCAACGATATGTTTGGTAAAAGCTTTATTTTGACTATAAGCATGAGGAGAATTAACAACGTATTGCAACAAGGAAATACAACCTTCCAAAGAACAATTATCATAATCAAATTCCTTGAAATCCAAGATAGTGGGTTCAATGCTATTTAAAGTCATGACCTCTCCAATCCCACTTTTACCAAATTTAGCATCAAGATCTAAAAACTCCGAATGATTGGGACGCCTTCTAACTAAAGTTGACTCATATCCAGTCCCATTATTATTAAGATTCATATTGAAAAACAAAGATCTAATAGGGGACACATCAATAACTTTAAGATCTTCATCATTATTTTCACCTAATTTTTCTTGTTTCGCAGCCATCTTATTGACTAAGGTAGGTTGCTTATCAAAATTTTGGGCTATAGAATTTTCAAGCCGGGTAATTTGTGAAGGAAATATGCCCTAGAGGCAATAATAAAGTTATTATTTATTTCCTTATTTCATGATAAATGTTTATCATTTATGCTAAAATTGTATTAAACCGGAAACATAATACATGTGTGAATGTATAAACAAACAGAGTGTCACTAGTATGCCTCTACTAGACTAGCTTGTTAATCAAAGATGGTTATGTTTCCTAACCATGAACAAAGGGTTGTTATTTGATTAACAAGGTCACATCATTAGTTGAATGATCTGATTGACATGACCCATTCCATTAGCTTAGCACACGATCGTTTAGTATGTTGCTACTGCTTTTATCCATGACTTATAGATGTTCCTATAACTATGAGATTATGCAACTCCCGTTTACCGGAGGAACACTTTGGGTGCTACCAAATATTACAACGTAACTGGGTGATTATAAAGGAGTACTACAGGTGTCTCCAAAGGCAGATGTTGGGTTGGCGTATTTCGAGATTAGGTTTTGTCACTCCGATTATCGGAGAGGTATCTCTGGGCCCTCTCGGTAATACACATCACTTAAGCCTTGCAAGCATTACAACTAATGAGTTAGATGTGAGATGATGTATTACAGAACAAGTAAAGAGACTTGCCGGTAACGAGATTGAACTAGGTATTGGATACCGACGATCGAATCTCGGGCAAGTAACATACCGATGACAAAGGGAACAACGTATGTTGTTATGCGGTCTGACCGATAAAGATCTTCGTAGAATATGTAGGAATCAATATGGGCATCCAGGTCCCGCTATTGGTTATTGACCGGAGACGTGTCTCGGTCATGTCTACATTGTTCTTGAACCGTAGGGTCCGCATGCTTAAGGTTTCGATGATGGTTATATTATGAGTTTGTGTATTTTGATGTACCGAAGGAGTTCGGAGTCCCGGATGTGATCACGGACATGACGAGGAGTCTCGAAATGGTCGAGACATAAAGATTGATATATTGGACGGCTATATTCGGACACCGGAAAGGTTCCGGAAGTTTCCGGAGAAAACCGGAGTGCCGGAGGGGTTACCGGAACCCCCCGGGGAAGTTATGGGCCTTAGTGGGCCAAGAGGGGAGAGAGAGGGCCGCACCAGGTGGTGGCGCGCCCCCCCCCCCAAGGGAGTCCGAATAGGACAAGGAGGGGAGTGCGCGGCCCCCCCTTTCCCTCTCCCTCTCCCTCTCCTTCCTTCCCCCTTCCTCCTTCCTAGTTGGACTAGGAAAGGGGAGTCCTAGTCCCACTAGGAGGAGGACTCCCCCCTCCCTTGGCGCACCTCCTAGGGCCGGCCGGCCTCCCCCTTGCTCCTTTATATACGGGGGCAGGGGGGCACCCTAGAACACACAAGTTGATCCTTGAGATCGTTCCTTAGCCGTGTGCGGTGCCCCCCTCCACCATAATCCACCTCGGTCATATCGTAGCGGTGCTTAGGCGAAGCCCTGCGTCGGTAGAACATCAAGATCGTCACCACGCCGTCGTGCTGACAGAACTCTCCCTCCCCGAAGCTCTACTGGATTGGAGCCCGAGGAGCGTCACGAGCTGTACGTGTGTCAAGAACTCGGAGGCGCCGGAGTAACGGCGCTGGGATCGGTTGGATCGTGAGGAGAACGTACGACTACTTCCTCTACGTTGTGATTGCTTCCGCTTCGGTCTACGAGGGTACGTAGACAACACTCTCCCCTCTCGTTGCTATGCATCACCATGATCTTGCGTGTGCGTAGGAAATTTTTTGAAATTACTACGTTCCCCAACAGTGGCATCCGAGCCTAGGTTACTTATGTTGATGTTATATGCACGAGTAGAACACAAGTGAGTTGTGGACGATACAAGTCATACTGCCTACCAGCATGTCATACTTTGTTTCGGCGGTATTGTTGGACGAGACGACCCGGACCAACCTTACGCGTACGCTTACGCGAGACCGGTTCCCTCGACGTGCTTTGCACATAGATGGCTTGCGGGCGACTGTCTCTCCAACTTTAGTTGAACCAAGTATGGCTACGCCCGGTCCTTGAGAAGGTTAAAACGGAGTCTATTTGACAAACTATCGTTGTGGTTTTGATGCGTAGGTGAGATTGGTTCTTACTTAAGCCCGTAGCAGCCACGTAAAACATGCAACAACAAAGTAGAGGACGTCTAACTTGTTTTTGCAAGGCATGTTGTGATGTGATATGGTCAAGGCATGATGCTGAATTTTATTGTATGAGATGATCATGTTTTGTAACCGAGTTATCGGCAACTGGCAGGAGCCATATGGTTGTCGCTTTATTGTATGCAATGCAATCGCGATGTAATGCTTTACTTTATTACTAAACGGTAGTGATAGTCGTGGAAGCATAAGATTGGCGAGACGACAACGATGCTACATGGAGATCAAGGTGTCGCGCCGGTGACGATGGTGATCATGACGGTGCTTCGGAGATGGAGATCACAAGCACAAGATGATGATGGCCATATCATATCACTTATATTGATTGCATGTGATGTTTATCCTTTTATGCATCTTATCTTGCTTTGATTGACGGTAGCATTATAAGATGATCTCTCACTAAATTATCAAGAAGTGTTCTCCCTGAGTATGCACCATTGCCAAAGTTCGTCGTGCCCAGACACCACGTGATGATCGGGTGTGATAAGCTCTACGTCCATCTACAACGGGTACAAGCCAGTTTTGCACACGCAGAATACTCAGGTTAAACTTGACGAGCCTAGCATATGCAGATATGGCCTCGGAACACGGAGACCGAAAGGTCGAGCGTGAATCATATAGTAGATATGATCAACATAATGATGTTCACCGATGAAACTACTCCATCTCACGTGATGATCGGACATGGTTTAGTTGATTTGGATCACGTGATCACTTAGAGGATTAGAGGGATGTCTATCTAAGTGGGAGTTCTTAAGTAATATGATTAAATTGAACTTAAATTTATCATGAACTTAGTCCTGGTAGTATTTTGCAAATCATGTTGTAGATCAATAGCTCGTGTTGTTGCTTCCTTGTGTTTATTTTGATATGTTCCTAGAGAAAATTGTGTTGAAAAATGTTAGTAGCAATGTTACGGATTTGATCCGTGATCAGAGGTTAAATCCTCATTGCTGCACAGAAGAATTATGTCCTTAATGCACCGCTAGGTGACGGACCTATTGCAGGAGCAAATGCAGACGTTATGAACGTTTGGCTAGCTCAATATGATGACTACTTGATAGTTTAAGTGCACCATGCTTAACGGCTTAGAATCGGGACTTCAAAGACGTTTTGAATGTCATGGACCATATGAGATGTTCCAGGAGTTGAAGCTAATATTTCAAGCAAATACCCGAGTTGAGAGATATGAAGTCTCCAACAAGTTCTATAGCTAAAAGATGGAGGAGAATCGCTCAACTAGTGAGCATGTGCTCAGATTGTCTGAGTACTACAATCGCTTGAATCAAGTGGGAGTTAATCTTCCAGATAAGATAGTGATTGAAAGAATTCTCTAGTCACCATCACCAAGTTAGTAGAACTTCGTGATGAACTACGAAATGCAAGGGATAACGGAAACGATTCCCAAGCTCTTCGTAATGCGGAAATTGACGAAGGTAGAAATCGAGAAAAACATCAAGTGTTGATGGTAGACAAGACCACTAGTTTCAAGAAAAGGGGCAGAAGGAAGAAGGGGAACTTCAAGAAGAACAGCAAGCAAGTTGCTGCTCAAGTGAAGAAGCCCAAGTCTGATCCTAAGCCTGAGACTAAGTGTTTCTACTGCAAAGGGACTGGTCACTGGAAGCGGATCTACCCCAAGTGATTGGCGGATAAGAAGGATGGCAAAGTAAACATACGTATATTTGATATACATGTTATTGATGTGTACTTTACTAGTGTTTATCGCAAACCCTCAGTATTTGATACTAGTTCAGTTGCTAAGATTAGTAACTCGAAACGGGAGTTGCAGAATAAACAGAGACTAGTTAAGGGTGAAGTGACGATGTGTGTTGGAAGTGGTTCCAAGATTGATATGATCATCGTCACACACTCCCTATACTTTCGGGATTAGTGTTGAACCTAAATAAGTGTTATTTGGTATTTGCGTTGAGCATGAATATGATTTGATCATGTTTATTGTAATACGATTATTCATTTAAGTAAGAGAATAAATTGTTGTTCTGTTTACATGAATAGAACCTTATATGGTTACACACCCAATGAAAATAGTTTGTTGGATCTCGATCGTAGTGATACACATAATCATAATATTGAAACCAAAAGATGCAAAGTTAATAATGATAAGTGCAACTTGTTTGTAGCACTGCCGTTTAGGTCATATTGGTGTAAAGCGCATGAAGAAACTCCATACTGATGGAATTTTGGAATCACTTGATTATGAATCACTTGATGCTTGCGAACTGTGCCTTTTGGGCAAGATGACTAAAACTCCGTTCTCCGGAACAATGGAACGAGCTACTGACTTATTGGAAATAATACATACCGATGTATGCGATCCAATGAGTGCTGATGCTCGTGGCAAGCATCGTTGTTTTCTGACCTTCACAAGATGATTTAAGCAGATATGGGTATATCTACTTAATGAAACATAAGTCTGAAACATTTGAAAAGTTCAAAGAATTTCAGAGTGAAGTGGAAAAATCATCGTAACAAGAAAATAAAGTTCCTGCGATCTGATCGCGGAGACAAATATTTGAGTTACGAGTTTGGTCTTCAATTAAAACAATGTGGAATAGTTTCACAGCTCACGCCACCTGGAACACCACATCGTTATGGTGTGTCCGAACGTCGTAACCGCACTTTATTTGATATGGTGCGATCTATGATATCTCTTTACCACTATCGTTTTGGGGTTATGCATTAGAGACAGCTGCATTCACGTTTTAAAATAGGGCACCATCTAAATCCGTTGAGACGACACTGTATGAACTATGGTTTAGCAGTAAACCTAAGCTGTTGTTTCTTAAAGTTTGGGGCTGCGATGCTTATGTGAAAAAGTTTCATCCTGATAAGCTCGAACCCAAATCGGAGAAGTGCGTCTTCATAGAATACCCAAAGGAAATTGTTGGGTACACCTTCTATCACAGATCCGAAGGCAAGACATTCGTTGCTAAAATGGATCCTTTTCAGAGAAGGAGTTTCTCTCGAAAGAAGTGAGTGGGAGGAAAGTGGAACTTGATGAGGTAATTGTACCTTCTCCCTTATTTGAAAGTAGTTTGTCGCAGAAACCAGTTTCTGAGACATCTACACCAAATAGTGAGGAAGTTGATGATGTTGATCATGAAACTTCAGATCAAGTTACTACAGAACCTCGTAGATCAACCAGAGTAAGATCCGCACCAGAGTGGTACGGTAATCCTGTTCTGGAAATCATGCTACTAGATCATGATGAACCTACGAACTATGAAGAAGCGATGGTGAGCCCAGATTCCGCAAAATGGCTTGAGGCCATGAAATCTGAGATGGGATCCATGTATGAAAACAAAGTATGGACTTTGGTTGACTTGCCCGAGGGTCGGCAAGCAATAGAAAACAAGTGGATCTTCAAGAAGAAGACTGACGCTGACGGTAATGTTACTGTCTACAAAGCTCGACTTGTCGCAAAGGGTTTTCGACAAGTTCAAGGGATTGACTACGATGAGACCTTCTCACCCGTAGCGATGCTTAAGTCTGTCCGAATCATGTTAGCAATTGCCGCATTTTATGATTATGAAATTTGGCAAATGGATGTAAAGACTGCATTCCTGAATGGATTTCTGGAAGAAGAGTTGTATATGATGCAACCAGAAGGTTTTATCAATCCAAAGGGAGCTAACAAAGTGTGCAAGCTCCAGCGATCCATTTATGGACTGGTGCAAGCATCTCGGAGTTGGAATAAACGCTTTGATAGTGTGATCAAAGCATTTGGGTTCATACAGACTTTTGGAGAATCCTGTATTTACAAGAAAGTGAGTGGGAGCTCTGTAGCATTTCTGATATTATATGTAGATGACATATTACTGATCGGAAATGATATAGAATTTCTGGATAGCATAAAAGGATACTTGAATAAAAGTTTTTCAAAGAAAGACCTTGGTGAAGCTGCTTACACATTGAGCATCAAGATCTATATAGATAGATGAAGACGCTTGATAAGATTTTTCAATGAATACATACCTTGATAAATTTTTGAAATAGTTCAAAATGGAACAGTCAAAGAAGGAGTTCTTGCCTGTGTTGCAAGGTGTGAAGTTGAGTAAGACTCAAAGCCCGACCACGGCAGAAAATAGAAAGAGAATGAAAGTCATTCCCTATGCCTCAGTCATAGGTTCTATAAAGTATGCCATGCTGTATACCAGATCTATTGTATGCCATACCACTGAGTTTGGCAAGGGAGTACAATAGTGATCTAGGAGTAGATCACTAGAGAGCGGTCAAAATTGTCCTTAGTGGAATAAGGATATGTTTCTCGATTATGGAAAAAGGTTCGTCGTAAAGGGTTACGCCGATGCAAGTTTGACACTAATCTAGATGACTCTAAGTCTCGATCTAGATACATATTGAAAGTGGGAGCAATTAGCTAGAGTAGCTCCATGCAGAGCATTGTTGACATAGAAATTTGCAAAATACATGAGGATCTGAATGTGGCAGACCCGTTGACTAAGATTCTCTCACAAGCAAAACATGATCACACCTTAGTACTCCTTGGGTGTTAATCACATAGCGATGTGAACTAGATTACTGAATCTAGTAAACCCTTTGGGTGTTGGTCACATAGCAATGTGAACTATGGGTGTTAATCACATGGTGATGTGAACTATTGCTGTTAAATCACATGGCGATGTGAACTAGATTATTGACTCTAGTGCAAGTGGGAGACTGAAGGAAATATGCCCTAGAGGCAATAATAAAGTTATTATTTATTTCCTTATTTCATGATAAATGTTTATCATTTATGCTAAAATTGTATTAAACCGGAAACATAATACATGTGTGAATGTATAAACAAACAGAGTGTCACTAGTATGCCTCTACTAGACTAGCTTGTTAATCAAAGATGGTTATGTTTCCTAACCATGAACAAAGGGTTGTTATTTGATTAACAAGGTCACATCATTAGTTGAATGATCTGATTGACATGACACATTCCATTAGCTTAGCACACGATCGTTTAGTATGTTGCTACTGCTTTTATCCATGACTTATACATGTTCCTATAACTATGAGATTATGCAACTCCCGTTTACCGGAGGAACACTTTGGGTGCTACCAAACATCACAACGTAACTGGGTGATTATAAAGGAGTACTACAGGTGTCTCCAAAGGCAGATGTTGGGTTGGCGTATTTCGAGATTAGGTTTTGTCACTCCGATTATCGGAGAGGTATCTCTGGGCCCTCTCGGTAATACACATCACTTAAGCCTTGCAAGCATTACAACTAATGAGTTAGATGTGAGACGATGTATTACGGAACGAGTAAAGAGACTTGCTAGTAACGAGATTGAACTAGGTATTGGATACCGACGATCGAATCTCGGGCAAGTAACATACCGATGACAAAGGGAACAACGTATGTTGTTATGCGGTCTGACCGATAAAGATCTTCGTAGAATATGTAGGAATCAATATGGGCATCCAGGTCCCGCTATTGGTTATTGACCGGAGACGTGTCTCGGTCATGTCTACATTGTTCTCGAACCGTAGGGTCCGCACGCTTAAGGTTTCGATGACGGTTATATTATGAGTTTGTGTATTTTGATGTACCGAAGGAGTTCGGAGTCCCGGATGTGATCACGGACATGACGAGGAGTCTCGAAATGGTCGAGACATAAAGATTGATATATTGGACGGCTATATTCTTGAGTCTCGAGGAGTGCCCCCCTCCACCCTAGAACACACAAGTTGATCCTTGAGATCGTTCCTTAGCCGTGTGCGGTGCCCCCCTCCACCATAATCCACCTCGGTCATATCGTAGCGGTGCTTAGGCGAAGCCCTGCATCGGTAGAACATCAAGATCGTCACCACGCCGTCGTGCTGACAGAACTCTCCCTCCCCGAAGCTCTACTGGATTGGAGCCCGAGGAGCGTCACCGAGCTGTACGTGTGTCAAGAACTCGGAGGCGCCGGAGTAACGGCGCTGGGATCGGTTGGATCGCAAGGAGAACGTACGACTACTTCCTCTACGTAGTGATCGCTTCCGCTTCGGTCTACGAGGGTACGTAGACAACACTCTCCCCTCTCGTTGCTATGCATCACCATGATCTTGCGTGTGCGTAGGAAATTTTTTGAAATTACTACGTTCCCCAACAATTTGAGAGTTCAAACCATAAAATTATTTAGACATATCATCAAGCTGCTTGTTCATAAACCCCAAAAACCTTTTTGTTCTTTAATCTCTTTTCTGAAGAAATTATTGTGCTCAAATTGTAAAGTCATAAAACTTCTAATGTTTGATTCAATCTCTTCCAACCTTCTAAGAAGGAGGTCGGTACCCTTAGGCAAAGCCATAAGGATAAATAGGCACACAAAAAGACAAGCGAGAGAGAGAGAGGAGGAGATTGGGAAAGAGAGGGCAAATAAAACGGCAAGGGTGAAGTGGGGGAGAGGAAAACGAGAGGTAAATGGCAAATAATGTAAATGCAAGGGAGATGAGTTTGTGATGGGTACTTGGTATGTCTTGACTTGAGTGAAGACCTCCCCAACAACGGTGCCAGAAATCCTTCTTGCTACGTCTTGATCTTGCGTTGGTTTTCCTTGAAGAGGAAAGGGTGATGCAGCAATAGTAGCGTAAGTATTTCCCTCAGTTTTTGAGAACCAAGGTATCAATCCAGTAGGAGGCTCCTCAAAAGTCCCACGCACCTACACAAACAAACAAATAACTCGCAACCAATGCAATAAAGGGGTTGTCAATCCCTTCACGGCCACTTGCGAAAGTGAGATCTGATAGAGATAGTATGATAAGATAAATATATTTTTGGTATTTTATGATATAGATTGGAAAAGTAAAGATGCAAATAAAATTAGATAGAAAGCTTATATGATAAAAGATAGACCCGGGCCATAGGTTTCACTAGTGGCTTCTCTCAAGATAGCATAAGTATTATGGTGGGTGAACAAATTACTGTCGAGCAATTGATAGAAAAGCGAATAATTATGAGATTATCTAGGTATGATCATGTATATAGGCATCACGTCCTCGACAAGTAGACCGACTCCTGCCAGCATCTACTACTATTACTCCACACATCGACCGCTATCCAGCATGCATCTAGAGTATTAAGTTCATAAGAACAGAGGAACACATTAAGAAAGATGACATGATGTAGAGGGATACACTCATGCAATATGATATAAACCCCATCTTTTTATCCTCGATGGCAACAATACAATACGTGCCTTGCAACCCTTATTGTCACTGGGTTAGGACACCACAAGATTGAACCCAAAGCTAAGCACTTCTCCCATTGCAAGAAAGATCAATCTAGTAGGCTAAACCAAACTGATAATTCTAAGAGACTTGCAAAGATAACTCAATCATACATAAAAGAGTTCAGAGGAGATTCAAATATTTCTCATAGATAAACTTGATCATAAACCCACAATTCATTGGATCTCGACAAACACACCGCAAAAAGAGTTACATCGAATAGATCTCCACAAGAGAGGGGGAGAACATGGTATTGAGATCCAAAAAGAGATAAGAAGCCATCTAGCTAATCACTATGGACCTGAATGTCTGTGGTAAACTACTCACAACTCATCAAAGGGCTATCGTGTTGATGTAGAAGCCCTCCGTGGTCGATTCCCCCTCCGACGGAGCGCCGGCGAAGGCTCCAAGATGGGATATCGCGGATACAGAAGGTTACGGTGGTGGATTTAGGTTTTTGTTGGCTCCTTGGATGTTTTCGGGGTACATGGGTATATATATGAGGAAGAAGTACGTCGGTGGCCAACCGATGGGCCCACGAGACAGGGGGCGCGCCCTATAGGGGTGGGCGTGCCCTCCACCCTCGTGGCCGCCTCGGCTGCTTCTTGACTTGCACTCCAAGTTCTCTAGATCACGTTCGTTCCAAAATCACGCTCCCGAAGGTTTCATTCCGTTTGGACTCTGTTTGATATTCCTTTTCTTCGAAATACTGAAATAGGCAAAAAATAGCAATACGACTGGGCCACCGGTTAGTAGGTTAGTCCCAAAAATGATATAAATGTGTAAAATAAAGCCCATAAACATCCAAAACGGGTAATATAATAGCATGGAATAATAAAAAATTCTAGATACGTTGGAGACGTATCAGCATGTCATGTCTCCTTCTGTCACTGAGGTTGAGCACCGCAAGATCGAACCCATCACAAATCACCTTTTCCCATTGTAAGAAAACTCATTCTAGTTGGCCAAACCAAACCAAAGTTTTGGAGAAGAAATACAAGGCTATAACAATCATGCATAAAAGAGTTAAACAAAGACTCGAATAATATTCATGGATAGATCGGATCATAAACTCACAATTCATCGGATCCCAACAAACACACTGCAAAAAGTTATTACATTAAATAGATCTCTAAGAACATCGAGGAGAACATTGTATTGAAGATCAAAAAGAGAGAAGAAGCCATCTAGCTACTACCCACGGACCCGTAGATCTATGGTAAACTACTCACGCATCATCGGAGGGGCAAGGGTGTTGATAAAGAACCCCTCCATGATCATTGACCGCTCCGGCAGAGTGCTGGAAAAGTTCTCTAGATTGGATCCCGTGGTTCTCGAACTTGCGGTGGCTAGAATTGTGTTTCGTCGACTCCCTAGGGTTTTTGTGATTTTTAGAGTACTTATAGTGCTGATAGTCGTGGAAAAGCCCCCCATGGGCCCCACTACCCACTAGGGTGCGCCTGAGCCTTCTAGCATGCGCTGGTGCCTAGTGGGCCCCACATGCCTCCTTTGGTGCACTTCTTTGGCCCCCTAGGTGTCTTCTGTCCAGAAAAAAATCACCAAAAAGTTTCGTGGCCTTTGTACTTTGTTTGGTATTGATATTCTGCAAAATAAAAAACAAGTAGAAAACAACAACTGGCATTGGGCACTATGTCAATAGGTTAGTCCCAAAAAGATGATATAAAGTTGCTAGTAAATGAGTATAAAACATCCAAGAATTATACTTTAATAGCATGGAACAATAAAAAATTACAGATACGTTGGAGATGTATCAGCATCCCCAAGCTTAATTCCTGCTCGTCCTCGAGTAGGTAAATTATAAAAACAGAATTTTTGATGTGGAATGCTACCCATCATATTTATCACATATTCTTTTCTTTTGTAGCATGCACATTTGGACAAGCAATAGTCTATAATTGACATGAGGACATCATACTCAAGCATATCAATAAGCAACCATGTCTTTAAAAATATCAACACTAAAGAAAGCTATCCCTAGCCCATCATGCTCAATCATTGGTCCATTCATGAAACACACTCAAATATTAGAGGCACATACCTCGAATTTGTATGTGCATTGGATCTAGCTAATATTTGAGTGTGTTTCATGAATGGATCGATGATTGAGCATGATGGGCTAGGGATAGCTTTCTTTTGTGTTGATATTTTGAAAGACATGGTTGCTTGTTGATATGCTTGAGTATTGATGTCCTCATGTCAATTATGGACTATTGCTTGTCCAAATGTCCATGCTATGAAAGAAAAGAATATGTGATAAATATGATGGGTAGCATTCCACATCAAAATTCTGTTTTTATCATTTACCTACTTGAGGACGAGCAAGAATTAAGCTTGGGGATGCTGATACGTCTCCAACGTATCTATAATTTTTGATTGTTCCATGCTATTATATTATGTGTTTTGGATGTTTTATATGCATTAATATACTATTTTATATTATTTTTGGGTGAAACTGCGTTATATCGACTAGAGGGGGTGAATAGGCGATTTTTACAAATTCGTCACTAAGGAAATACAACTAGAGGAATATGCTAAGTGACAAAGTACAAGCAGCAGAATAAGTACTCAGGTGCAAGCATAACACGGTAGTAACACAACCATCATGATGATATGAAACAAGCACAGAGCACAGGTAGCGTGTAAACAGGATAAGTAGGCAGAAGACAAGATGACTGAAGAAATAGGATTGAGGAAATTGAGAAAATCTTCAGTCAAAAGTAATGATCAAGTTCATGAACACATGAATGAAGAAAAAGGAAGGGTTGAGGAAATAGAACCAGTAGCTTAGTGAAGACAATGATTTGGTAGACCAGTTCCAATTGTTGTGACAGTTGTACGTCTGGTTGGAGCAGCTAGGTATTTAAACCTAAGGACACCCACTCCATGACACACAGTCCTCACCGTATTCTACTTGAGCTAAGGTCACACAGACCTCGCCCAATTACTCGTGGTAAGTCTTCGGGTGACTTCCAAACCTTCACATACTTGGTCACTCGGTGATCCACAATTCCTCTTGGATGCTCTAGACCATGACGCCTAACCATCTAGAAGATGCACAATCTTCAAAGATAACAAGCATCAGTTCCACACAAGAACAATCTCTTCAGTGATGCTCAATCACTTTGGGTTTTAGGTGTTTGGGTTTGGGTATTTCCGCACTGATGATTTTCTCTCAAAGTCCTTGGAGGATGGGATGCTCTCAATGACAAGTGTTAGTTTCTCTCAGAGTAGCCAACCAGCTAGTGGTTGTAGGGGCGGCTATTTATAGCCGGGGGGCAGCCCGACATGATAAAACATAAATGGCCTTCAATGATATGACCGTTAGGTGGATAAGATGTTTGGGACAGCTGGCGCGTGCTGCTTCTTGAGCTTGCGTTGGTTTTTCCCTTGAAAAGGAAAATGTGATGCAACAACATAGAGATAAGTGTTTCCCTCAGTTAGAGAACCAAGGTATCAATCCAGTAGGAGACAACGCACAAGCCACCAATACATGCACAAAAAATCAAACAACTTGCACCCAACGCGATAAAGGGGTTGTCAATCCCTTCATGGTTACTTGCAAAAGTGAGATATGATAGAGGTAGATAAACAAAAGGTAAAATATCTTTGGTTTTTTGGTTTATATATCTGAAAGTAAAAGATTGCAAAATAGTAGATCGGTAACTAATATGATGGAAAATAGACTGGGGGGCCATAGGTTTCACTGTAGGCTTCTCTCATGAAGGCAAATAATATGGTGGGCAAACAAATTATTGTCGAGCAATTGATAGAAAAGCACAAATTGATGATGATATCCAAGGCAATGATTATGAAATATAGGCATCACGTCCGTGTCAAGTAGACCAACTCCTGCCTGCATCTACTACTATTACTCCACACATCGACCTACTCCTGCATGTATCTAGAGTATTAAGTTCATGAAGAACAGAGTAACGCTTTAAGTAATATGACATGATGTAGAGGAATAAACTCAAGCAATATGATGTAAACCCCATCTTTTTATCCTTGATGGCAACAATACAATACATGCCATGCTGCCCCTACTGTCACTAGGAAAGGACACCACAAGATGGAACCCAAAGCTAAGCACTTCTCCCATTGCAAGAAAAACCAATCTAGTTGGCCAAGCTAAACCGATAGTTCAGAGAGAATTACAAAGATATCAAATCATGCATATAATAATTCAGAGAAGATTCAAATAATATTCATAGATAAACAGATCATAAATCCACAATTCATCGGATCTCGACAAACACACCGCCAACAAAGATTACATCGGATAGATCTCCAAGAACATCAAGGAGAACATGGTATTGAGAATCAAAGAGAGAGAAGAAGCCATCTAGATACTAGCTATGGACCCATAGGTCTATGGTAAACTACTCACACTTCATCGGAAGGCAAACAAAGTGATGTAGAAGCCCTCCATGATCGAATCCCCCTCTGGCGGGATGCCAGAAAAGGCCCCTAGATGGGATCTCACGGGAACAGGAGGTTGCGTCGGTGTAAAAAGTGTTTTCGTGGATGCCTCTGGTGGTTTCGGAATATATGTGAATATATAGGAGGAAGATCTAGGTCAAGGGGTCACCGAGCTATAAATAGATATCAACGGGCTATGGAGATGCCCATTAATAGATATCAATGTGAGTGAGTAGGGATTGGCATGCAACGGATGCACTAGAGCTATAAGTTTATGAAAGCACAAAAAAGAAACTAAGTGGGTGTGCATCCCACTTGCTTGCTCATGAAGACCTAGGGCATTTGAGGAAGCACGTCGTTGGAATATACAAGCCAAGTTCTATAATGAAAAATTCCGACTAATATATGAAGTGACAAAATAGGAGACTCTCTATCATGAAGATCACGGTGCTACTTTAAAGCACAAGTGTGGAAAAAGGATAGTAACATTGCCCCTTATCTATTTTTCTCTCATATTTTCTAATGGCTTCTTTGGCCTCTTTTTTATTCATTTAGGCTTCATTGGCCTCTTTTTTTATTTCCTCACATGGGACAATGTTCTAATAATGATGATCATCACACTTTTATTTACTTACAACTCAAGAATTACAACTCGATACTTAGAACAAAATATGACTCTATATGAATGCCTCCGTGTGGCGACCGGTTTTCCGGGTATAAATTTCCAGAAAATGGTCTTTGTGCTCACCAGCCCTAGGATTACTGTTAGCTGATGAGGCACTAACTTGATACAAAAAAAATCCAAGCAAAATGCGAAATATGTAGTACAAGACCATTCTGGCCTGTGAGTACAACAATTTGGTTTCTAGTGGTTGATGGCGGAAGTGGTTTGTGGATCATCAGCGTCTATGGGACTCCATTTCCCACAGGAACAGCTGACCAGGCTAACTTCTATCTTTGCGAGGCTGCTATCACCATTGCTTAAGTTCCGGGGCTGTCATCACGGTCGCTCCTCTCCGTGCAAGAAATCTGGCCAAGACAATAGCCAGGGACAAGCCAGTGAGTACTTTTGAATGTACTCGCAAACATTTTGAACATGGGTATAATGTAACAACGATAATTATGTACTGAAATATTTTATGATCATGACGTTAGTCACAAAAATAGAAAAATCTCTGATGCATGCAAGCAAGTTATTTATGGATATCCAATAACATAGTAGTGATAAAAATGCCTCAGTCAGGTGTCTGAGCGACACCATATAAAGGGATTATAAAAAAAATAGCAAGCATGCCATAGTCGGGCGTCTCAGCGACACCACATAAAGGGCTTATAAAATAGATAAATAGCAAGCATGCCACAGTCGGGCGTCTCAGCGACACCACATAAAGGGCTTATAAGGTAAATAAATGACAAGCATGCCACAGTCGGGCGTCTCAGCGACACCACATAAAGGGCTTATAAAATAAATAAATAGCAAGCATGCCATAGTCGGGCGTCTTAGCGACACCACATAAAGGGCTTATAAATAAATAATCATGGTGAATATCCAGGAGGTAAAACCATCCCAAGGATACTCAATACTTCAAATATTATAAAGGGGTTAGTCCATAATAATCATAAACATCATAAGTCACCAATCACGATCCATGTTCTAGTTTAGCAGTTTTCTCCTCCGGAGACCGACACTAAGACCGACACTTAACCCATTCCAGACTGTAATCCTTAACCATGGACATGGCTATTCGAATAGGTTTTAATCTCTGCAGAGAGTGTACTCTTTACCCACGAGTAACGGATTTCTTTAGTCCATCGGGACTAATTCCGTCTACGGCCTTTTAATTGGAAACACACCTATCCGCACACACTAGCCTAACTTACCGGTGTCTGGAATCACCCACGACACCCATTAAGCGAAACTCTAAGTGGGGAGGCTACAACCTCGACGTAACATGGGATCACAAAATTTATACCGCGCGCAAGCTAGGGGAGCTACCCCTTCGGCTACAACCGAAACACCCATGCCCCCGGACCAGGTGGCATGTCTACCGGATGCCTCCGGTATCTTCCACCATGGCCTCTCTGTACGGTGTGTGCTAGGAAAGGGGTTGACAATTTACTGAACCGTACCCTACCTATGGCAGGGACAAGTGGCAGTACAAAACAAGTATGGGGGTTACCGGAACAAGACTCGATCTACGGTCGACTCAGGAGGTTTAAAGATTCCCTGCATGATTAGCATAACAATATATACTTCAACCAACAGATAGAAACACCACGCGACATACCCCCTCATGCCATACCGGACACGACCGTCTCGACAGAGGACTAGGAACAAGACCGTGTCTACCCAAGACAGAGGCCTTCCCGGCTTCCCTTCCGGTATGCATGAAAGGCATATGACGGTGACTTCCATCACAACCATATCAACTCCAATAGCATGAAAATCATTAATATGCACTCATGAGGAGGAACACATCATCACATAAAATGACGTATGCCTGTGTCGGGTGGTGTTGTCACCGTGTCAAACAACGCACACAATATTATGCCAGGGTTCAGAATGCTTGCCTTCAAGTTGTGGGGAGGCAAGGTGCATTCCAAAACTCTTGAAAGCTTTCTCCTCTCTCCAAAAATCCTATTTAAAATATATTTGAATTAACACACAATTTCAAAACAGCACAAAAAGTTGTTTTAATTTTTTCAAATAAATCTTAAAATAAATTATATTAAATTTTGGAGAGGCGGGAAAAAGAATCAATTCATTTGGAGATATAATTAAAAAGTTATAGCCAGTCAAGGTTTATTCAATATTTTGTTTTGTTAAATAAAACAGAAAAAGAAAACGTTTCGAAATGTACACGTCGAACACGTACTTTGGAATTACGTTTCCAATTATGCCTGCATGGACTGCGCGGGGAGTCGCTGACAGTGGGTCCAGGGGGCCCACTAGTCATGTTTGACTAGTCTCCCCTCCCTCTGCTTCTTCTGCCCGAGTAGAGGCGGGACTCCGGCGACTGTCGCCGGCGAACGGAGGTTCCTCGCGGGGAGCTGAGGACGGGGATGGATCCGTGGATCAGCGGCGGTCCTCCCGGTGGTCGTAGGGTCGTCGGAGGTGGAGGAAATAGCAGGCAGTGAGCTCTGCGGCGGAGGAAAGCTTCGGTGGATTTGGGGGTTCGGGCTAGGGTGATGCTCCGTCGTTGTTTGGGGTCTGGGTGGCTCCGCAAGACGATGTGGAGCCGAGTGGTGGTTATGGAAGGGTGGGGGAGGCCCTGGTGGCGCCGGGGTGAACCAGAACGAGGCGACGGCCGAGTTGGCCGGAGAGGTTGAAGATGGCCTTCTCCTCTTCAATTGATGGCAACGGGGCACTAGGGGGATGGTCTGAGGCTCCCTGTGTGCTCGGAGGAGCTCGAGGGGCTTCCTTTTATAGCGCTTCCAAGTCGGTTCGCGGCGGCCGTGGATGAGCTTATCGGTGGACCGCCCTAATGTGCTGCGGAGCGACGTGGCGGTGGCTGGCTAGCTCCAGGAGCTAACGACGATCACTCCACTGTCGAAGGAGGCGAGCTGGCGCGCTGTGGTGGTTTAGGCGGTGCTGCCCATGGCGGTGGCAGATGCGGCCACGGGCGTGCCGCCAAGCGGCTTGCTGGCAGCGCTGCAGGGGGCAAGGAGGCGGTCGGGGCTTCTAGCGTGACGTGGTGAGAGGGAGAGAATTTGGATGATCTCGGGGAAACTTATCCAGGGGGGGTGTTGGCTCGGGCGCGAGCACGTGCAAAACGCGTGCTCTACTCGCGCTCTAGGCATGCACGACACTTGTTCGACGAAATGCCAGGGCGAGTAAAGTTGCTAGAGAGCCACTGCAAATCCACAGGACTAGGTTAGAGACATGCAGAAGGCTACTAGACAACTTGGTTTGGGGCAAGGGAGAAGTTCACAACACAAAACCTTCAACCATGCCAAATCTGTCTATACACACAGGGTGTTCGACAAAATGCCAGAGGCATCTAGGAAGTACTTGGGGTGATCAAAACTTCCAGAGTGGGGTCTCTTTAGATGCAAGAGAGGGTGGTGAGGTTAGTTTGACAATTGAAGAAACTTGCTAGTGCAAGTTTTGCAAAACTTCAATTCTGGACAGGGAGTAAATGGCATCATTACATGAACCAAAAATGTCCCAAAGGGTGCGTGCTCCTGGACTTAGGGCATTTGCAGGGTTGACTAGAAGCAGGTGAAAGCACAAGGTCACCAGAGCAAAAATAAATAGGGTTGCAGTAGAAAACACAAGGCTGGTCCAGGATGAAAAAGATGTTGATTCACTCAATTTCTCCAAAGAACATCACTAGATTTTTGCATAAAGTTGGATGGCATGCTACCACTGACATCCCATAATTTTGGTGGAGGCTTTAAAGAAATATTTAAATAGGCTGTAGTGCAAAAATGCCCACTGGACCAGATTTGAAAAATAGGTGTAGAACTCAAAATATGCAATGAATGAAATATATTTTTGCATAAAAGTGATTTAGAAACATCACATGACATCTCCAAATTTTGGTTGGAATTTTAGTTAAATTTATCAAATGGTGGTAGTTCAAAAAGAGCTCCAAAACTGATGAAAGTCATTTTAAGGAATATTGCTCAGGAAGATATAATTCAATAAATAAAATTCTACTGATTAAAAATTGTTATATTGAGAGAGCATAGAAATCCAATAAATTTTTGGAAAGTTTCCACTTGGGTAAAACTCCTCAAAAAAGAAAGGTTCTGAAATCAACAGAAAGATCCAGAAGGCAAAAATTTTAAACTCCTGGCAAAATTTTAATAATTAAAACTTGGTTAAATTTTTGGGGTGTTACACTCCGACGGTGTACCGGGATGTGCAATGACTCAAGAGTGACATGTATGAAACTTATGAATGGTGGCTTTGCCACAAATACTATGTCAACTACATGATCATGCAAAGCAATATGACAATGATGAAGCGTGTCATAATAAACGGAACGACAGAAAGTTGCATGGCAATATATCTCGGAATGGCTATGGAAATGTCATAATAGGTAGGTATGGTGGCTGTTTTGAGGAAGGTATATGGTGGGTGTATGGTATCGGCGATAGTTGCGCGGTACTAGAGAGGCTAGCAATGGTGGAAGGGTGAGAGTGCATATAATCCATGGACTCAACATTAGTCATAAAGAACTCACATACTTATTGCAAAAATCTATTAGCTATCAAAACAAAGTACTACTCACATGCTCCTAGGGGGATAGATTGGTAGGAAAAGACCATCGCTCGTCCCCGACCGCCACTCATAAGGAAGACAATCAATAAATAAATCATGCTCCAATCGTTACATAACGGTTCACCATACGTGCATGCTATGGGAATCACAAACCTCAACACAAGTATTTCTGCAATACACAATTACTCACTAGCATGACTCCAATATTACCATCCTCGTATCTCAAAACAATCATAAGGAATCAAACTTCTCTTAGTATTCAATGCACTTTATATGAAAGTTTTTATTATATCCCTCTTGGATGCCTATCATATTAGGACTACTTTATAACCAAAGCAAATTACCATGCTGTTTAGAGAAACTCTCAAAATAATATAAGTTAAGCATGAGATTTCAACAATTTCTACAAAATAAGGCCACCACCATGCTCTAAAAAGATATAAGTGAAGCACTAGAGTAAAATTGCCTAGCTCAAAAGATATAAGTGAAGCACATAGAGTATTCTAATAAATCACGATTCATGCGTGTCCCTCTCAAAAGGTGTGTACATCAAGGATGATTGTGGCAAAATAAAAAGACTTATATCATACAAGATTCTCCAAGAAAAACACATATCATGTGGTGAATAAAAATATAGCCTCAAGTAAAGTTACTGATAGACGAGACGAAAGAGGGGATGCCTTCCGGGGCATCCCCAAGCTTAGGCTCTTGGTTTTCCTTGAATATTACCTTGGGGTGCCTTCGGCATCCCCAAGCTTAGGATAGTGACACTCCTTATTCCATAGTCCATCAAATCCTTCCCAAAACATGAAAACTTCACAACACAAAACTCAACAGAAAATCTTATGAGATCAGTTAGTATAAGAAAATAAATCACCACTTTTGGTACTGTTGTGAAATCATTATTTATTTATATTGGTGTAATATATACTATATTCCAACTTTTCCATGGTTCATACCCCCCGATACTACCCATAGATTCATCAAAATAAGCAAACAACACATAAAAACTAGAAACTGTCAAAAACAGAACAATCTGTAGCAATCTGAAACTCTCGAATACTTATGTAACTCCCAAAATTCTGAAAAATTATTAAAATTGGGGAAACTTTTTGTACCAATCTTATGAAAAAAGAATAATATCAAAAGCACGCTTCTGTAAAAAATGGAATTTATTTTCCTGGGTGCAAAAGTTTCTATTTTTCAGCAAGATCAAAACAACTATCACCGTAAGCCATCCCAAAGGTCTTACTTGGCACAAACACTAATTAAAACACAAAACACATCTAACAGAGGCTAGATAAATTATTTGTTCAAAATCAGAAAAGAAAAATATTGGGTTGTCTCCCAACAAGCGCTTTTCTTTAAAGCCTTTTAGCTAGGTATTGATAATTTTAATGACGCTCACATGAAAGATAACAATTGAAAAACAAAGAGAGCATCATAAAACATGTGACAAAAAAGTTTAAGTCTAACATGCTTCCTATGCATAGGGATTTTATAAGCAAACAAATTATCAAGACAAGCAAAAACCACCATATGCAAGGAAGAAGAAAGAAACAATAGCAATCTCAACATGAAGAGAGGTAATTTAGTAACATGAAAATTTCTACAACCATATTTTCATCTCTCATAATAATTGCATGTGGGATCATATTCAAATTCAACAATATGGCTATCACATAACGTATTTTCTACACGATCCTTATGCATTGAAAGTTGACACTCTTCCAAAATAGCAGGATTATCATAAACTAAAGTCATGACCTCTCCAAACACACTTTTATCAAAAATTTCATAAGATTGAACATTCTCCAAATATGTGGGATCTAAAGTCGACACTCTTCCAAACCCACTTTCTACATTATTGCAAACATTAATATCAATCTCATATTCATCACGGGGCTTAAATAAATTTCAAGATCATAAGAAAAATCACCCCAATCATGATCATTGCAACAAGTAATGGACATAGCAAAACTAGTATCCCCAAGCCTAGGGTTTTGCATATCATTAACACAATTGTCATTAATGGATTATAATAACATTATTGCAATCATTCTTTTGATTCAAGGAACTATCATGTATGGGTGCAATAGCAACAATCTCATGTTTAACATAAGGGACTATAGAAAATTCATCTCTAGAAGCATAATTAATATTGGCATCATGGCCATAAAAATAGCAAGCATCATGTTCATTAAGGGAAGATATCTCAATCAAATCAACTAAATCATAATTATATATAGATTAATGCATATTATTATTTTCTTCCAAAGCAACGGCCATTCTCTCAATAAATTCTTTGATATAGGCATTATGAGCATAGTTTTTATATCAATATTTAAGTATGTGAAAATTTTCAGATTTCTAGAGAGTAATATCATACTTTCCAATCAAAGAAGCAACTTTATAAGCACCCTTAAAAGCAACAGATTCTTCAATTTGTTCGATATCATAGTAACTATAAACACCCTTTTCATAAGAAGATAAGATTTCATTATCATTAAATTCACATAGGTAGGGAAAGTGTTTTTAGGGTTCTTAGTGAAACAAGTAAAATCACAAAGTTCACAAAGATTCCAAGCATAACATAACAAACAATTTATTTGATTCCATAAGAGTCTCCCTTTTTCAGAAAAACAATGACGCACAAAATGAGCATGCTCATCTAAATATCCCTCAACTAAACTAGTTGAGTTTTAGCACGAGCACATATGGATCGAAGATGATCCAAGTAGAAAACTTTAAGTGGATCCATATCAAAAGATTTTTAGCAAGCAAAGATGCAAGCAAATAGAAGGCACATGGAAAACAAGCAAAGATAGCAACTGAGCAAAAAGACATACGGAAAGAAGGCGAATAAAAAGGCAAATCTTTTAGAAAATCATTTTAGAAGTGGGGGAGAGGAAAATGAGAGGCAAATGGTGAATAAATGTAATGTAAGAGATGAGAGTTTTATGATGGGTACTTGGTAGGCTTGATGTAGATCTTGACTTGGCATAGATCTCCTCGGCAACGGCGCCATAAATTCTTCCTACTACTTCTTGAACTTGTGTTGGTTTTTTCCTTGAAGAGGAAAGGGTGATGCAGCAAAGTAGAGATAAGTATTTCCCTCAGTTAGAGAGCTAAGGTATCAATCCAGTAGGAGAGAACGCACAAGCCACCAATACCTGCACAAACAATCAAACAACTTGCACCCAACGCGATAAAGGGGTTGTCAATCCCTTCACGATCACTTGCAAAAGTGAGATCTGATAGAGATAGGTAAACAAAAGGTAAAATATTTTTGGTTTTTTTGGTTTGTAGATCTGAAAGTAAAAGATTGCAAAATAGTAGATCGGAAACTAATATGATGGAAAATAGACCCGGGGGGCTAGTTTTAATAATTGCCATCTAGGATAAAACGATGGGGTTTACATCATATTGCTTGAGTTTATTCCTCTACATCATGTCATCTTACTTAATGAAATAGTAGTATGTGTGGGTTCAATCTTGTGGTGTCCTTTCCTAGTGACAATAGGGGCAGCAAGGCACGTATTGTATTGTTGCCATCGAGGATAGAAAGATGGGGTTTTCATCATATTGCTTGAGTTAATTCCTCTACATCATGTCATCTTACTTAATGCGTTACTCCGTTCTTTATGAACTTAATACTCTAGATGCATGCTGGCTAGCGATCGGTGTGTGGAGTAATAGTAGTAGCTGCATAATCGTTTAGGTCTACTTGACACGAACGTGATGCCTATATTCATGATCATTGCCTTAGATGTCGTCATAACTTTGCGCTTTGCTATCAATTACTCGACAGTAATTTGTTCACCCACCGTATTGTTTTCTATCTTGAGAGAAGCCTCTAGAGAAACCTATGGCCCTGAGTCTCTTTTCCATCATACAAGTTTACGATCTACAATTTTAGTTTCCGATTTACTATTCTTGCAATCTTTTACTTTCTGATCTATAAACCAAAAATACCAAAAATATTTACTTTATTGTTTATTTATCTCTATCAGATCTCACTTTTGCAAGTAACCATGAAGGGATTGACAACCCCTTTATCATGTTGGGTGCAAGTTTGTTTGATTGTTTGTGTAGGTATTTGGTGATTTGTGCGTTCTCTCCTACTGGATTGATACCTTGGTTCTCAAACTGAGGGAAATACTTATCTCTACTTTGCTACATCACCCTTTCCTCTTCAAGGGAAAAAACCAACACAAGCTCAAGAAGTAGCACGTAGCGCAGCAACGGTCGGAAATTTGAGCTCTCAAATTCCTCATGGCTATCATGTTATCACTTGTAGGCAATCCACACTGGCGAATTCCTAACTCCACGTTCAGAACAAATTCCTCAGAGAACACAAGATCTTCGTCTCTGTCACTAAAGAAATTGACTGAACTGTATGAGATTTCCAATGGCTTCACTCAAAAGGATTGGGTAGGTGTAGACTTTCAGATGAGCATCACTTGGAAACTTTTCCTTAGTTTTACCTCGACCCTCTTTAACAGTACGATGTTTCCTATGAGTCAAGAAAGAGAAAATGAAACTATGAAAACAGAAGTCTTCATGCTTCATATTCCTCGCATCAATATCAAAGTCTTCAAGGTCACACCAATTTCCTCATTTTCGAAGTCTTCAAGAAAACCGAAGTCTTCAAATGAATATATTCATTTTAGGGGTCAACTTTCATCATAAATATTTGTGTACACTCACAAACACATTAGTCCATTATCCTATAAGTCTTCAATACACCAAAATCACTAAGGGGCACTAGGTGCACTTACAATCTCCCCCCTTTTGGTGATTGATGACAAATAGGTTAAGTTTTCAACGGGGATAAACATATGAAGTGTAAATATTGACATTGAGGAATTTGATTGCAAGATATAGAAGAACTCCCCTGAATATGTGCATATTTGAGGAATTTGCTTTGGCTTACAAATGCACATTGTAGAGTAAAATCATGGAGATCTCCCTGATACGTCTCCAACGTATCTATAATTTTTGATTGTTCCATGCTGTTATATTATCGTTTTTGGATGTTCTACAATCATTTTATAGCAACTTTATATCACTTTTTGGGACTAACCTATTGACATAGTGCCCAATGCCAGTTGCTATTTTTTGCTTGTTTTTTACTTCATAGGAAATCAATACCAACAGAGTCCAAACGTAGCAAAACTTTTTGGTGATTTTTTCTAGACCATAAGACACACGATGGGCCAAGAAAGTACCTGAGGGGTGCTCCAAGGACCACACAGCCCACCAGGGCGTGCCTGGGGGCCCAGGCGTGCCCAGGTGGGTTGTGCCCACCTCGGATGGCCTCCCGCACCGCCCCTTTGCTCTATAAATACCCCAATATTCCAGAAACCCTAGGGGAGTCGACGAAAATCAATTCCAGCTGCCACAAGTTCCAGAAACCATAGATCAAATCTAGACACTATCACGGATGGGTTCATCATCCTTATTGGTGCCTCCCCAATGATGCATGAGTAGTTCATTGTAGACCTACGGGTCTGTAGTTAGTAGCTAGATTGCTTCCTATCTCTCTTTTGATTTTCAATACAATGGTCTCTTGGAGATCTCTTTGATTTAACTTTGAGTTTATGATTAGATCTATGTTTTTATCCATGAAAGTTATTTGAGTCTCTTGATCTCTTATATGCATGATTACTTATAGCCTCGTATTTCTTATTTGGATCTTTGGTTTAGCTAGGCCAACTAGATCGATTTTTCTTGCCATGGGAAGAGGTGCTTTGTGATGAGTTCAATCTTACGGTGCTTGATCCCAGTGACAGAAGGGCAATCGACACGTATGCTTTGTTGCTATTAAGGATAACTAATACGTCTATTTTACATCATGCTTTTATATCGTATTTGATTGCATTATGGGTTGTTACTTCACATTATGTCACAATACTTATGCCTTTTCTCTCTTATTTCACAAGGTTTACATGAAGAGGGGGAATGCCGGCAGCTGGGATTCTAGGCTGGAAAAGGAGCAAATATTAGAGACCTATTCTGCGCAACTCCAAAAGTCCTGAAACTCCATGAAAGTCAATTTTGGAATTTATTAAAAATATTGGGCGAAGAAAGCACCAGAGGGGGCCCACCCACTGTCCACGAGGGTGGAGGGCGCGCCCCCTGCCTCGTGGGCCACCTGGAAGCCCCCCAATGCCGATCTTATGGTATAAGGTGTCTTTTGCCCTAGAAAAAATCATAAGGAAGCTTTCGGGACGAAGCGCCGCCGTCTCGAGGCGGAACCTTGGCAGAACTAATCTAGGCCTCCGACGGAGCTGTTCTGTAGGGGAAACATCCCTCCGGGAGGGGGAAATCATCATCATCGTCATCACCATCGATCCTCTCATTGAGAGGGGGTCAATCTCCATCAACATCTTCACCAGCACCATCTCCTCTCAAACCCTAGTTCATCTCTTGTATCTGATCTTTGTCTGAAAACCTTAGATTGGTACCTGTGGGTTGCTAGTAGTGTTGATTACCGCTTGTAGTTGATGCTAGTTGGTTTATTCGGTGGAAGATCATATTTTCAGATCCTTTATTCATATTAATACCCCTCTGGTTATAAACATGAATATGATTTGTGAGTAGTTACGTTTGTTCCTGAGGACATGGGAGAGTTCTTGTTATAAGTAGTCATGTGAATTTCATATTCGTTCGATATTTTGATGAGATGTATGTTGTCTTTCCTCTAGTGGTGTTATGTGAATGTCGACTACATGACACTTCACCATTGTTTGGGGCTAGGGGAAGGCACTATTCTTCTTTCGTAGTTGCGGATGCTTGCGAGAGGGGTTAATCATAAGTGGGATGCTTGTCCAAGGAAGGGCAGTACCCAAGCACCGGTCCACCCACGTATCAAATTATCAAAGTAACGAACGCGAATCATATGAGCATGATGAAAACTAGCTTGACGATAATTCCCATGTGTCCTCGGGAGAGCTTTCCTTTATATAAGAGTTTTTCCAGGCTTGTCCTTTGCTACAAAAAGGATCGGGCCACCTTGCTGCACCTTAGTTACTTTTGTTACTTGTTACCCATTACAAATTACCTTATCACAAAACTACCTGTTCCCGATAATTTCAGTGCTTGCGGAGAGTACCTTACTGAAAACCGCTCATCATTTCCTTCTGCTCCTCGTTGGGTTCGACACTCTTACATATCGAAAGGACTACGATAGATCCCCTATACTTGTCGGTCATCAAGACTCTTTTCTGGCACCATTGCCGGGGAGTGAAGCTCCTTTGGTAGGTGGAATTTGGTAAGGAAAAATTTATATAGTGTGCTGAAATTTACTGTCACTTGTTACTATGGAAAATAATCCTTTGAGGGGCTTGTTCGGGGTATCTTCACCCCGACCAGTAGAGCAAAGAGTTTCTCCTCAACCTGCTGAACCTACTGAAAATATTTACTTTGAAATTCCTTCGGGTATGATAGAGAAACTGCTAGCTAATCATTTTACAGGAGATGGAACATTACACCCTGATATGCACCTAATCTATGTGGATGAAGTTTGTGGATTATTTAAGCTGGCAAGCATGCCCGAGGATGTTATCAATAAGAAGGTCTTCCCTTTATCTTTTAAGGGAAAGGAATTGACATGGTTTAGGCTATGTGATGATATGGGATCATGGAACTACAACCGATTGAAATTGGAATTTCATCGGAAGTTTTATCCTATGCATCTGGTTCATCGTGATCGTAATTATATATATAATTTCTGGCCTTGCGAAGGAGAAAGTATCGCTCAAGCTTGGGGGATGCTTAAGTCAATGTTATATTCTTGCCGCAATCATGAGCTTTCAAGAGAAATTAATATTCAAAATTTGTATGCTCAGCTTTTCTCTCATCGCTCCATACTCGATACTTCTTGTACTGTTTCTTTTATGATGAAGACTATTGAATTCAGATGAGATTTATTGGAAAGAATTAAATGCAACTCTGAAGATTGAGAACTCGACGAAGGTAAGGAGTCAGGTATAACACCTAAGTTTGATTGTGTTAAATCTTTTATGGATACCGATGCTTTTCATGAATTTAGCACTAAATATGGACTTGACTCTGAGATAGTAGCTTCTTTCTGTGAATCATTTCCTACTCATGTTGATCTCCCTAAGGAGAAGTTGTTTAAATACCATCCTCCCATTGAAGTAAAAGTAGTAGAACCTAATAAAGTTGAAGCAAAGACTATCACTTATAATGTTGATCCTATTGTTCCTACCGCTTATATTGAGAAACCACCTTTCCCTGTTAGAATAAAGGATCACGCAAAAGCTTCAACTGTGGTTCGTAAGAGTAATGCTAGAACACCTACACCCCCTGAGAAAATTAAAGTTGAACCTAGTATTGCTATGGTTAAGGATGTCTTGGTCAATAATATTGATGGGCATGTTATTTACTTTTGTGATGAAGCTGCTAGAATTGCTAGACCCGATACTAAACATAAACATAGACCTGTTGTTGGCATGCCTGTCGTTTATGTTAAACAGGAGATCACTGTTATCATGGCTTATGTAATATTGATGCTAGCGCGAGTGCAATACCTCATTTCTTATACTGTCGGTGTACTAGAGTAGGGGTACCCTAGTATCCCGAACTTGTGCACGGGCAGTTGCAGCACCCCGCGGCAAGGCTTGCCGGGTGACCGCCAAGGTCCTCCGTGGTTCCTTTGGAGCCATTCAAGAACAAAGTATTTAAGCCAAGGAGATAAGGCCCCCGCAAGAGGAGCTTGCCGGGAAGGCCAACCAAGACATTGCAAGGAACTTGCCGCGACGCACCACGTGTCCCGGCAAGGCCCGGTGAGCGAAAAGCTTCCGGACATGACAAGACAACGGCCGCGGCAAGGCGCTTGCCGCGGCAGGCTACCACTCTGTACCCACGCTCCAGCACATCCACCAACGTGTCGCCTTGGGGTCTTTCCAGGCGCGCGTGGCATGAGGCTGTGCAGCCAACGGTGTGAGGTGGCGAGCGACGCTGACAAGATCGCCATCGTGGCAGGCGGTGGCGCCCCTGACGGTCCTTTTTGCACTATTTGGGCGACGCAGACAGGCATTCAATGCCCTTGTCCCCTGCCGTCAGGGTTAGGTAGGATGTACTATGCAGGTAGCTGTACCAACCACCCCTCTTTTTCCATTTTTACCCTTGTCTACGTTGCCACCTGTCGGTGACCCCTTGAGCATATAAAAGGAGGCCCATGCGCAACGTAGAAGGGGTTCGTTCGGTTGGAAGCCAGAAAACACTCATGCTCGGTCTCGTTAGCAGCTCGAGTGTACTGTAGCACTCAGCGCTCCCGAGCAAGAACTCAATACAATCAGACAAGCAGCAGTAGGAGTATTATCTCTCCGGAGAGCTCCAAAGCTGGGTAAACTGCTCGTGTGCTTCGCCTCGATCTGCTCTTCGTGCGATCTCCGCCCCCCGCCGAACCGAAAGGGGCCCGGTCCGCCAGTCCCCATAGGTGTTCGTGGATCAGCTTCCCCAACATATACAAAGAAATTATGCATGATATTGCACCTGCTGAGATAGAAGATATTGATGTTACAATTAAGCTTGCCAATAGAGATATTATTTCACCAATTGGGATTGTCAGAGATGTTGATGTCTTGTGTGGGAAAGTTAAATATCCAATTGATTTTCTTGTTCTTGGTTCCCCACAAGATGACTTTTGTCCCATTATATTTGGTAGACCCTTCTTGAATACTGTTAATGCTAAAATAGATTGCGAAAAAGATATTGTTGCTATTGGCAACATGATATTAATTTTAGGGGATATGTCACATGATTTTAATTTTGCTTAATTCTGTAGGCAACCCCATGATAAAGAATTGCCTAGTAAAGATGAAATTATTGGTCTTGCTTCTATTGTCGTGCCTCCTAATGATCCTTTAGAACAATACTTGCTAGACCATGAAAATGATATGTTTATGAATGAAAGAAGGGAAATAGATGAAGTATTCTTTAAACAGGGACCTATTTTGAAACACAACTTGCCTGTGGAAATCCTAGGGGATCCTCCTCCACCCAAGGGTGATCCCGTGTTTGAGCTTAAACCATTACCTGATACTCTTGAATACGCTTATATTGGTGAAAAGAAGATATATCCTGTTATTATTAGTGCTAACCTTTCAAAGCAAGAAGAAGAGAAATTATTGAAAACTCTGAAGAAGCATTGTGCTGCTATTGGATATACTCTTGATGATCTTAAGGGCATTAGTCCCACTCTATGCCAGCACAAAATAAAATTGGAGAATGACGCTAAACTGATTGTTGATCACCAACGACGGTTAAATCCTAAGATGAAAGAAGTGGTAAGAAATTAAATACTAAAGCTTCTGGAGGCAGGTATAATTTATCATGTTGCTGATAGTTAGTGGGTAAGTCTTGTCCATTATGTCCCTAAGAAAGGAGGTATTACTGTTGTTCCTAATGATAAGGATGAATTGATCCCACAAAGAATTGTTACAGGTTATAGAATGGTAATTTATTTCCGCAAATTAAATGAAGCTACTAGAAAACATCATTACCCTTTACCTTTTATTGATCAAATGCCAGAAAGATTATCAAAACATACACATTTTTTTCTTTCTAGATGGTTATTCTGGTTTCTCTCAAATACCTATGTCAAAAAAGGATCAGGATAAGACCACTTTTACTTGCCCTTTCGGTACCTTTGCTTATAGATGTATGCCTTTCGGTTTATGTAATGCACCTGCTATCTTTCAAAGATGTATGACTGCTATATTCTCTGACTTCTGTGAAAAGATTGTTGAGGTTTTCATGGATGATTTTTCCGTATATGGAACTTCTTTTGATGATTGCTTAAGCAACCTTGATCGAGTTTTGCAGAGATGTGAAGAAACTAATCTTGTCTTGAATTGGGAGAAGTGCCACTTTATGGTTAATGGAGGTATTGTCTTGGGGCATAAATTTTTTGAAAGAGGTATTGAAGTTGATAAAGCTAAAGTTGATGCTACTGAAAAGATGCCGTGTCCAAAGGACACCAAAGGTATATGTAGCGACCAGACCTCAAATGGTCAAGTCTCTGTGCATCAGTGTCATCCCTAGATCGGTAATGCTGACATGCATAGTACTCGAGGTTTTATAACAGAGTCTCAATCACACACTTATTGCACCGAATGTCTCAAAAGAGAACTTATTACAATAATATGGCTTAAGGCCATCTAAATAAGATAACAACGGAAGGCTTGGAAGATAAAGTGAGTACATCAACTCCAACGGCATAGCTGAGTGAACGACAACGACCTATCGCACCTTACTCTTCATCTGAAAAATCTACAACATGATATGTTGCAGCCTGAAATGGGTCAGCACATGGAATATGCTGGCAATGTAACACAAAAGAGAAATGAACAGAATAAATGCTATCACTACATGCATATGTGGCTGGTGGAAAGCTCTATGGTCAATGTTTTGCATAAAGCCAAGTTTTCCCTACAACAAAGGAATAAATTTTATTTAACTATCATGGTGGTTGTTAAACATTGAGAAGGTTCCTCCAACTCAATCCCAATTAAACAATATCATTTAACCCAACAAATTAATTTAGAGTGATGAGATCAACATGATAATCCAAGAACTAAATACTCAAGATGTCCATAACTGGCGACACGGCTAACCATGATTAGTTTGTACACTCTGCAGAGGTTTGCGCACTTTTCCCCACAAGACTCAATCTCCTTCGTTAGATTTCTCGCACTTCAAGGTGTTTGAGAAACGGATGATCGAGACATAGTCTTTCAGAAACATTAACTCTTTACCCTGGGTGGACAGTTACACCTACTTTCCCCTACATCTGCTAGCCCACCACTGAAAGAGGTCATGCAACCTACTCAACTATGCTAGAGTCCATAATAGCTTGTGGCTGCACACGGAAGTTTCTAGCATGAATAATCTTATGATCCCTCTAAGCCTGGTTGGCGAACCGTAGGATGATCACATGGGTACTCCAGGATGTCCTAGGACAACACTAGATTCTCCAGGTGCCCGCAACCAATCCACCCAGATGTATATTTAAGTAGCCACCTTAAATTAACCATTAAATAACAACTCTCACATCTGTCATGGATACACTCAACCAATCCACGTCTACGAGCATAGCATAACAACCTGAGCATAACGTAGAAGTAACTCCCAAAGGTTTGATAATAAAAGGGCAATAGGTTCTACCTCATCATCTACTTCCCAAACCCACATGTTAATCAGATCCTAACCATGCAATGCTTGAGGATGGGAACTAATGCATAAAAACTGGGTAATAAAGGGATATGATCAAAGTGTTACTTGCGTTGCTGACGATCTGCAAAACCTAGAGACTCATAGTAGCACGCTTCACACTCTGGGAATTCTATCGCAAACGAACAATAGCATACATAAGCACTCCAACATATATGCACAGCTAAAACTCAAATAAGAAGAACCAAACAGAAATTTCAACTGAAGAGCTTCGATTTGCAAAAAGAATCAACTCAAGCGGAGCAACAAAACTCAAACTACGATCAAAAGAAGATCGTTTACTAATCTGGAATAAAATCAAATTTTAAAGTACCCAAATCATGTTCAAGTTGGTTAACTAGAAAGACAGCTTCGAGATGAAGATTTAGGCGCTGGTTTCATCTAATTTGGATAAACGAGTAAAAAGTTATACTAGATTGAAGATCAGGGCAAAAATCGTAATCGAAAATAATCGTAGATAAAACCCTGGAAAATAAAATGAAACGAACAGACTAACGAACGAACAAACATTCGCTGTCTGAACCTAGCCGGTGATCAACGTTCATTAAAATGAATGAACGGACGAATGTCCACTAAAAAAGTAAACCGACGAAAACCGAACTGATCTAACTAAAACATAGATCTAGGGTTTTCTAAAAAAACCGGCAGTTTTTACCTAAACCAAAAAAACACGGTGTATGACGGCGGTGGGGCGTCGGCGGCACGGCGGCGGAGCGGCAGCAGCGGCGCGTGGCGATGACAGGCAGCAGTGGTGCGGCTGCGGCGGCGGGGCGCTGTGGGGCAAGGGGCAGCGGCGAGGGCAGTATTTTAAGTGGGGCTTGGGTGGCGGCTGACTTGGGGGAGGGGCCGACCTTGGGAGGCGTGCTCCTCCTGGACTCGGGCGGTGGTGGCGTTGCTCGGGACTTCAGTCCCGAGCCAGAGCGGGAGGCGGCGGCATGCTGTGGGCCGGCTGGGCCACTGGCCCAGTTTAGTCCGCGAACTGTTTTTGTAATAAATGTCGCCTGAACGATAAAATCCTAATAAAATATTCTTTCGTTCTAAAAATTCCAAAAACAATTTTCGCCGTCTAAATGAAATATTTAGAGCAAAGTGAACATTTTTCTGGCCTAAAAATGCAATTTTGAAAAATGCATATTTTTCTAATTCAAATAAAATAGCAATAAGAATCCAAATAAAATATTTATTTGATTTTAACATTTTTCCTCCAATATTTATTTTATTTTGGAGAAGTCATTTTATCCCCTCTCTTTTATTTTAATGTTGGAAATATTCAGAGAGAAAATGATTAAAACCAAAATGATCCTCTTTTCAATATTCGAGAAAATTCAAATATGAAAATAATGAAATCGCCAACTCTCTTCGTGGGTCTTTGAGTTGCTTATTATTTCTAGGATCAAACCAAAATGCAATTAAAATATGATATGCATATGATGACCTATATATAACATTCCAAATTGAACATGTGGGATGTTACAAACCTATACCCCTTAAGATGAATCTTGCCCTCGAGATTCAGGTTGCTAGAAAATAGGTGTGGGTGGTCCTTCCGTAGATCTTCCTCTCGTTCCCATGTGGCTTCATCCTTGGTATGGTGGCTCTACTGAACTTTTCAAATCTTGATAACCTTGCTGCGTGTGACTTGGCTGGCAAACTCGAGAATCTTCATTGGTTTCTCCTCATAGGTCAAATCACTATCCAGCTGAATCGCTTCCAGTGGCATTGTATCTCTTAGAGGAATATCGGCCATCTCTGCGTGGCACTTCTTTAACTGGGAAACGTGAAATACATTGTGAACTCCTGATAATCCTTCTAGCAATTCCAGCTTGTAACCAACTTCTCCCATTCGTTCCAAAACATTGTATGGTCCCACAAAACGTGGTGCTAGCTTTCCCTTGACTCCAAAACGCTTAACTCCTCGAAGTGGTGACACATGTAGGTATACTCTGTCTCTGACTTTGTAAACTGTCTCCTTGTGTTTAGAATCCGCATAACTCTTCGGCTTGGACTGGGCTACCTTGAGTCTATCATGAATCAACTTAACGTTCTCTTCAGACTCTTTAATCAAATCTGGTCCAAACAACTAACGATCTCCAACTTCATCCCACAATAACGGAGTCCTAGACCTCCTTCCGTACAAATCTTCGAAAGGGGCCATCTTCAAACTGGCTTGGTAACTGTTGTTATAAGAGAACTCTTCATACGGCAAGTTGTCGTCCCAACTAGATCCATAATCTAGCACACAAGCTCTCAACATGTCCTCTAGAATCTGATTGACTCTCTCGGTTTGTCCATCTGTCTGTGGATGAAAGGTTCTATTGAACTTTAGCCTGGTGCCCAAAGTCTCATGCAACTGATTCCAGAACTTTGAGGTAAACTGGGTTCCTCTATCTGATACAATGGTCCTCGGAACTCCATGCAGACATACGATCCTGGTCATGTATATCTTTGCGAACCTAGCGCTTGTATAGGTGGTCTTCACCAGGATGAAATGAGCTACTTTTGTCAAATGATCGACTACAACCCATATAGAGTCATAGCCTGAACGAGTCCTGGGCAATCCAGTAATAAAATCCATGCCAAGCTTGTCCCACTTACATTCGGGTATCGACAATGGCTATAGCAATCCTGCTGGCTTCTGATGCTCTGCCTTAACTCTCTGACATACATCACATACTGCTACATACACGGCAATATCCTTCTTCATTCCTATCCAACAAAAACTTTCCTACAAGTCCAGACACATCTTAGTGTTTCCTGGGTGAATCAAATACGGCGAATCATTGGCCTCCTACAAAATCAATGTAGCGACCAGACCTCAAACAGTCTGATCTATGTGCATCAGTGTCATCCCTGGACCGGTAATGCTGACGCCCACAGTACTTGAAGGATTTATAACAGAGTAGCAATCACACACTTATTACATTGAATGTCTCGAAAGAGAGCTTATTACAATAAATATGGCTTAAGGCCATCTAAAATCGATAACAACAGAAGGCTTGGAAGATAAAGTGAGTCCATCAACTCCAACGGCATCACTGAGTGAAAGATCACGACCTAAGGCACCTTACTCGTCGCCTGAAAAGTCTGCAACATGAACGTTGCAGCCCCAAATGGGTCAGCACATGGAATATGCTGGCAATGTAACACATAGAGAGTAATGAACAGAATAATGCTATCACTATATGCATATATGGCTGGTGGAAAGCTCTATGGTTACAGTTTTGCATAAAGCCAATTTTTTCTACAACAAAGGAATAAATTTTATTTAACTATCATGGTGGTTGTTAAACATTGAGAAGGTTCACCCAACTCAATCCCAATTAAGCATCATCATTAAACCCAATCAAATTATAATTAAGTGTGATGAGATCAATATGATAATCCAAGAATCAGATACTCAAGACGTCCATAACCGGGGACACGGCTAACCATGATTAGTTTGTACACTCTGCAGAGGTTTGCGCACTTTTCCCCACAAGACTCGAATACATCCATGGTGGAGAAACGAGACACGGTCTTTCTAAAACAATAAATCTTTACTCTGGGTGGACAATTACACCTACTTTTCCCTACATCTGCTAGCCCACCACTGAAAGAGGTCTTGCAACGTACTCAACTATGCTAGAGCCCATAATAGCTTGTGGCTGCACACGGAAGTTTCTAGCATGAATAATCTTATGATCCCTTTGAGCCTGGGTGGCGGTCCATAGGATAATCACATGGTAACCCCGGGATTTCCAAAAAACAGGCAACACTGGGTTCCCCGGGTGCCTCAATCCACCCAGATGTGTATTTAAGTAGTCACCTTAAGTTAACCATTAAATAACAATACTCACATCTGTCATGGATACACTCACCCAATCCACGTCTACAAGCATAGCACAGCAATATAAGCAACGTAGAAGTAACTCCCAAAGGTTTGATAATAAGCAGGATAATAGGTACTACCTCATCTACTTCCCAAAACCCACATGTTAAACAAATCGTAACCATGCAATTGTTTGAGGATTGATCTAATGCAATAAAACTGGGTAGTAAAGAGGTATGATCAAAGTGTTCCTTGCCTTGCTGATGATCCGCGAAACCTAGAGACTCGTAGTAGCATGCTTTGCACTCCGGGTACTCTATCGCAAACAAACAAGCATACAATAAGCACTCAACTAGAAGCATGGGTAAAACTCAAATAAGATAACTAACCAGAAAGTTCAACTTAAGAACTCTGGTTTGCAAAAAGAATCAAATCAAACGAAGCAACGAAACTAAAACTGCGAAAGAAACAAGCTCCGTTTACTAATCTGGACTTAAGTAAAATTTTACAGTAGCAAAATCTTGTTTAAGTTGGTTAAACAGAAAGAGCGCTTCGAGACAAAACTCTAGGCGCTTGAATCCCCTGATTCCGATAAACGAGCGAAAAGATAAACTAAAATGAAAAACAGGGCAGAAATCACGATCGAAAATAATCACGGAAAATCCCGGGAAAAAGAAAAACTGACGAACAGGCTAACGAACAAACGTTCATTGTCTGCGGCTAACGGGTGAAAACCATTCGTTAAAATGAACTAACGAACGTGCGTTCGGTAATTAGCTAAACCCAAAAAAATAACCGATCTAATAATAAAAACCGCGGGTTTTTTTTAAAAAACGGGCGATTTTCTAGAGAAAACCGGCGGCGGCGGGCGGCGGCGAGGGCGGCTACCTCGGCGGGACGGTGGCTCCGTCGTCGGACGGCGGGTGGCTGCAGGGTCGGCGGTGGTGGTGGTCGCGGCAACGGGCG
>NC_057804.1:105660867-105668579 GCF_018294505.1 Triticum aestivum
TGGCGGGGCCTTGGCCTGGCCTTATAAGGCCGGCCGGGTATAGTGTCCGGGTCGGACACGACCCGGTAAGGCGGTTCCTCTTTTTTTTTAAACAATCCACGTAGAAAACAAAGAAAAGAAATACTAAGAGGACTCCAAAAATCCTAAAATAAATTTTCCCCGTCCTGCAAAAATATAGCGGACAAAGTGAACATTTATTTGGGACTCTAGTGCAATTTTGAAAAACGCCTATTTTTCCTAATTCAAATAAAATAGCGATAAAACTCCGAATAAAATTCTTATTTGATTTTAATATTAAATCTCCAATATTTCTTTATTTTTGGGAATTCATTTTATCCCCTCTCTTTTATTTTTACTAGCAAACATGCCCGTGCGTTGCCACGGGAGAAAAAATCATCCCTCGTACACATAGCAACCACATCAGAAAATCCCTTGAATCTTTTACGATGATGCATGACAAACAACATAATAAGTTGTATTATTGCATATAAAAACCTAAAAGTTGGATGATTTTTCAAGTGTACTCAAAGTGTTTCCAACTTATTAGATAATGGAAATATCAACCTAGTTGTCGCTATCTCTTTACACCTTTATTGTAATTACTCCTCGGTGATGTCCAACAAATATTGATGAAAAGAGCAAAGTAATTTTTATTACTCAATGATAGCATGTGCATAAGAGCATTATTTTTATCTTGCTGATATATGTATTTATAACTGTAATCCAAGTCAAGATCCTTAATTTGTAGGAATCAACATCCTCTATGATGCCAATAATAGCTCTCGTGAGAGCGTCAGACTATCATATGTACACAATTTAAATGGGGTAGGGGACACATGTTGTAGGCATTTTCAAAATACTCCATAAATGATAGCATTTAACGTTGCATTCCAAATGTAATTTTAGAAATGGTTAACATGCAGGATAATAGCATATTTCAAATGTACAAATTTTTCTAAGAAATTTTCATATATAACATTTTAGATTTAAAGTTAGTTTAAAAGGTATGAATATTTAGAAAAGCATTTGAATCTGCCCAAAAAAAAGAAAAAAGTTAAACAGAGAAAAGCTGGGCCAAAATTACAAACACTATGCATGCAGCCTATCTAATAAATGAAGCTTGGGCGAGACACCTATATCCTACGCGACCCTTTATTTAAAGAGTAAAAAGGATGAGAAAAGCAAAAAAGAAAAGGAAGTGTAGGCAGGAATCGAACCTGGATCTCCCACGTGGAAGAGAGGGCCTTTAGCCAACATATTACCGAAGCACTTGTGATGCAATACGAGACCTATACCTAATGAACTCAACAAACGGCCGATGTAGCGACTCAAAAAAAGAATCGTTTTTGACTTACCGGTGGCATGGCGGGTAAATATTTACAACTTCAGGGGCAATTTCATGACGGACGACAGAAACCCAATTTTCTTTATTATTAGGTAAAGATAAAAGAATTATTCGAAGAGAAAATAATTAAAATCAAATGATCATCTTTCCAAAATTTGAGAAAACTCAAATATGAAAATATTGAAATCCCCAACTCTCTCCGTGGATCCTTGAGTTGCGTAGAATTTCTAGGATCAAGCCAAAATGCAATAAAATATGATATGCAACGATGATCTAATGTATAACATTCCAAATTGAAATTTGGGATGTTACAATCAACTTCCTGATCCAGGGGTCATTAGGCACATATACGCGATCCTCAAACCATAAAGTGTCGTGCTCATCCTCACAAAATCCTTTAGCCTTTACTTTACTCATCCTTTCCTTTGTCTCAGCAATCTCCTTTTCCGTCTTCTGGGCTTCTCTGATCTTACCCATCAAAGTAGACTGAATTTCCAATGCTGCTACATAACCTCTCGGAACTATTTCAAACATAGCTCGCGAAGATCCTTTGCTAACTCCTTGGGTAATCCTCTGGACATGAGCGTATTGACATAACTCTTGCGACTCAACGCATCGGCTACTACATTAGCCTTTCCGGGATGATAGTGCAATTTCGTATCATAATCCTTAATGAGCTCCAACCATTTCCTTTGCCTGAGATTCAACTCCTTCTGCGTGAAGATATATTTCAAACTCTTATGATCAGTGTATACCTCACAGTGGTTTCCGATGAGAAAATATGTCCATGTCTTCAACGCATGAACTACGGCTGCTAACTCCAAATCATGCATAGCATAATTCAGCTCATGGGTTTTAAGATGTCATGAGGCATATGAAACAACTCTTCCTTCCTGCATAAGCACTGCTCCAAGTCCTCGACGAGAAGCGTTGCAATACACTTGATAATCCTTTCGTTGGTCTGGAAGAATCAGCACTGGTGCTGTAACCAAATGTTTCTTCCACTCCTGGAAACTAGCTTCACACTCCTCAGTCCATTTGAACTTGGTGTCCTTCTTCAACAACTCTGTCATGGGATTTGCAATCCTGGAGAAATTCTCTATGAACCTCCGATAATATCCTGCGGGTCCAAGAAAACTCCTGATCTCTCCAATTGATGTGGGTGCCACCCATTTAGTCACAGAAACAACCTTGGTGGGGTCTACTGCTATTCCTTCTCCGAATATGACATGTCCGAGAAATCAAACTTCCTTTAGCCAAAACTTACACTTGCTGAACTTGGCATATAACTGGTGTTCCCTGAGCTTCTCAAGAACCAAACGCAAATGTTCCTTATGCTCCTATTCCTTCTTCGAGTAGACCAATATATCACCAATGAACACCACGACGAACTTATCCAAAAACTCCGTAAACACTTTGTTCATCATGTTCATGAAATAGGCATGCGCGTTAGTCAGACCAAATGACATAACGGTATACTCGTATAGCCCGTACCTGGTGGTAAAAGCTGTTGATATCCTGATCGCAGATCGATCTTGGAAAAGACTTTAGCTCCTTGCAACTGGTCAAACAAATCATTGATCATTGGCAATGGGTACTTGTTCTTGATTGTCACTTCATTCAACGCATAATAATCAACAACCATCCTTAATGATCCATCCTTATTCTCCACTAGAAGTACTAGGGCTCCCCAAGGTGAGGAACTTGGTCGGATGTAACCTTTATCCAATAACTCCTTAATCTGCTTCTTAATTTCCTCCAAATCCTTTGTGGGCATCCGATACGGTCTCTTTGATATTGGCCCGGTGCCTGACAAAAGCTCAATCAAAAACTCAATGTCTCGATCCGGTGGCATGCGTGGCAACTTCTCCGAAAATACGTCAGGGTAATTCTTCACCACTGGTACTTCCTCCTGTACAACTCTTGATAAGGAATTCACTTGAGTCCTCTTCGGCACATGCCGAGATACATACTTGATCCTTCTTCCTTCTGGGGTGGTGAGCATAATTGACTTACTGGCGCAATTGATGTTTCCCCCATACATCGATAACCAATCCATACCCAATATCACATCCAACCCTTGTGACTCCAGAATTATAAAATCCGAGGGGAAAACATGCCTACCTATGGTCAATGGCATCTGAAAACATCCTTGGCCTGCCATATGCTCTGCTCTTGGCGAGCTTACTAACATAGGTTTCCTAATAACTTTGGTGGGAAACTTATACTTATCCACAAATCCCCTTGATATGTATGAATGTGATGCACCAGTATCAAAAAGAACGATCGCAGTAAATGACTTAACCAAAAACCTACCTATAACTGCATCTGGATGCTCTTCAACCTCCTCCATGCTAACATGGTTCACTTGTCCCCTGTTGAAAGGGTTGGGCTTCTTCCCAGAGCTTCCATTGCCATTTCCATTCTTTGCTTCAGAACACTCAGTGGCCTAGTGTCCATTTTTCCCGGACTTGAAACAAGTAATGTGACTTAGATCCTTCTTGGCAGGCATTGCTGGGTTGGAACGGTTCTGGCCGCTGCTTCCTCCATTCCCATTCCTATTCTTTGGGCCACTATGGTTATGCGAACTTCCTCCATTGGCATTATGGCCTCCATGGTTATGGTGAATGTGTCCTCCCGAGTTCGAGGTAAAACGAGGTCTCTGCTGAGCTCCTAAATTGTACTTCCCTTGTCCATACTTCCTCTTGCGGCTCTCTATCTGCTGCTGCTTCCCTTCAATCATAAGAGCTCTATCTACCAACTCCTAGTAGTTGTTGAATGTTGCCACCATCAACTGCATACTCAGCTCATCATCCAGTCCTTCTAGAAACTACTCCTGCTTAGAAGCATCTATAGCTACGTCATCAGGGGCATAGCGTGCTAACTTACTAAACTCATCCACATACTAGCCCACTGTGTGTCCTCCTTGGCACAAGTTGTGAAACTCACGCTTCTTCATGTTCATAGCTCCTGCTGAAACATGGGCAGTGCGAAAAGCCTGCTGAAACTAATCCCATGTAATAGTGTCAATGGGGTAAGTGGCTGTGAAATTCTCCCGCCATGATGCTGCGGGTCCATCAAGCTGATGTGTGGAAAAATGCACTCTCTCCGCATCTGTGCATCCTGCAGTGGTCAGCTCCCTTCCAAACTTGCGGAGCCAATCATCTGCAACAATCGGCTCAGTGCTACTAGAGAACACCGGTGGATTCAGCCTTAGGAAACGGGCTAAGTGATCAATAGGTGGTGGTGGTGGTGGGTTGTTGTTGTTGTTGCCTTGGTTCTGATTCTGAACTAGTAGCTGCATTAAGGTATTCTGCTGCTGGATCGACTGAGTGAGCTCTGGTGGAAAAGCAAATCCATTGTCACATCTCGGAGGAATCTGATGGGTTTAGAAAAGATGAGAAAACAGAATAGAATGAGGTCTAAAGAGAAAACACTACCCATATGCACATGAGACAAACACACTCATAACACACCAATCAATTAAAACAAGGGCATACAATCAATCTAACTATCGTTACAAAAGACTATTCTATATACATGGGGGAATACTACTACTGATATGGTGGTCGACTAGAAGTTTTGATCGGTGGAAGACTCCATGATATACGCTCCAGCTTCATCAACGTAGTCATCATCGCCATCGTCGGGGTCAGAATCGGTGTCGTCGATGATGATGTAGTCCTCCGAATGAATGTCTTTGGAAGGGTCGTCATCTCCTCCTGGCGCGGGGTCTCCCATGAATACTCCTAGCTTCCTTGTCAGGTCGTCATTCTTCTCCACTTGTATCATCATTTCCTCCTCATGTCCGTCGCGTGTAGACTTGCGTTCCTCCACTAGCTCCACAATCCTGGTCATCGCCTTCTTCAGATCTATCATGCTTGCACACATATGGTTCTCTTGGCGATGAATGTGCTGGTTTAACTCCTAGATGAAAGCTGCAATGGACCTGTCCTTCCTGGTGCCGATCATCTGCCATTGCTCATCTCGATGCCCACATATCTGGTAGATAGTGTCCTTAAGATCCTTGTGATAAACTTCTCCAATGCGTCCCATGGCAATGTGGGCTGCCATGCTCTTTCCTAGACTCCAGGTTGGTGCATCAAAGGAAAACTCTATGGGCTCAGTAAGTGGCATGAATGTCCTTCCTGGAACTTGAACTCGAATCATCCAACGCTCCTCTTCTGGTAAAGTGGTGATGTAGGTTCCGGTGAAGCTTGGTAATCTGATGTTCAGGTACCAAGTGACTTCCTTCAAGTGTCGTCCAAAAGGTGTGTCTTCATCCAGTTGTGTAAACTTGTTCCTTGACTCCGCCATCCTATAGAGTGGAAAAGGGAGAGGAGTTAGAAATGAGTAGAGAAGAGTGACCTATGGTTTAACTTAGTGGTCATGTCCTACAGTCAATGTGTGCTTTGATACCACCTTGTAGCGACCAGACCTCAAACGGTCAAGTCTTTGTGCATCAGTGTCATCCCTGGATCGGTAATGCTGACATGCACAGTACTCGAGGATTTATAATAGAGTCTCAATCACACTCTTATTATAGCAAATGTCACAAAAGAGAACTTATTACAATAATATGGCTTAAGGCCATCTAAATAAGATAACAACAAAAGGCTTGGAAGATAAAGTGAGTCCATCAACTCCAACAGCATAGCTGAGTGAACGATAACGACCTATCGCACCTTACACTCCATCTGAAAAGTCTGCAACATGATATGTTGCAGCCCGAAATGGATCAGCACATGGAATATGCTGGCAATGTAACACAAAAGGGCAATGAACAGAATAGATGCTATCACTACATGCATATGTGGCTGGTGGAAAGCTCTATGGTTAATGTTTTGCATAAAGCCATTTTTTCCTACAACAAAGGAATACATTTTATTTAACTATCATGGTGGTTGTTAAACATTGAGAAGGTTCCTCCGACTCAATCCCAATTAAATAATATTATTTAACCCAACAAATTACTTTAGAGTGATGAGATCAACATGATAATCCAAGAACCAGATACTCAAGATGTCCATAACCGGGGACACGGCTAACCATGATTAGTTTGTACACTCTGCAGAGGTTTGTGCACTTTTCCCCACAAGACTCGATCTCCTCCATTAGATTTCTCGCAATTCAAGGTGTTTGAGAAATGGATAACCGAGACACAGTCTTTTAGAAACATTAACTCTTTACCCTGGGTGGACAGTTACACCTACTTTCCCCTACATCTGCTAGCCCATGACTGAAAGAGGTCATGCAACCTACTCAACTATGATAGAGCCCATAATAGCTCGTGGCTGCACGCAGAAGTTTCTAGCATGAATAATCTTATGATCCCTTTGAGCCTGGGTGGCAAACCGTAGGATGATCACACGGGTACTCCGGGATATCCTAGGACAACACTGGATTCTCCAGGTCCCCGCAACCAATCCACCCATATGTGTATTTAATTAGCCACCTTAAATTAACCATTAAATAACAACTCTCACATCTGTCATGGATACACTCAACCAATCCACGTCTACGAGCATAGCATAGCAACCTGAGCATAACATAGAAGTAACTCTCGAAGGTTTGATAATAAAAGGGCAATAGGTTCTACCTCATCATCTACTTCCCAAACCCACATGTTAATCAGATCATAACCATGCAATGTTTGAGAATGGGAATTAATGCATAAAAACTGGGTAATAAAGGGATATGATCAAAGTGTTACTTGCATAGCTAACGATCTGCAAAACCTAGAGACTCGTAGTAGCACGCTTCACACTTCGGGAATTCTATCACAAACAAACAATAGCATACATAAGCACTCCAGCATAGATGCACGGGTAAAAATCAAATAAGAAGAACCAAACAGAAAGTTCAACTGAAGAGATTCGATGTGCAAAAGAATCAACTCAAACGGAGCAACGAAACTCAAACTACGGTCAAAAGAAGATCATTTACTAATCTGGACTAAAGTCAAATTTTACAGTACCAAAATCATGTTCAAGTTGCTTAACTAGAAAGAGGGCTTCAGGACGAAGATTTAGGCGCTGGTTGCATCTAATTTGGATAAACGAGTAAAAAGTTATACTAGATTGAAGATGAGGGCAGAAATCGCAATCGAAAATAATCGCAGATAAAACCCTGGAAAATAAAACGAAACGAATAGACTAACGAACGAACGTTCGCTGTCAGAACCTAACCGGCGAATAACGTTCGTTAAAATGAATGAACGGACGAATGTCCGCTAAATAAATAAACCGACGAAAACCAAACTGATCTAACTAAAAAATAGATTCAGGATTTTCTAGAAAACCGACGGTTTTTACCTAAACCAAAAAAACACGGCCAACGACGGCGGCGGGGTTCCGGCGGTGCGGCG